>NC_090439.1:1066670054-1066896149 GCF_031143425.1 Pleurodeles waltl | reverse complement strand
AGCAGGCACACACATACCGGCTGAGCGGAAGGAGAAAGCAGTAAGAATGAGGCAAAATCAAACAGCAGGCACAAACAAGATGGGCTGAGAGCAAGGAGAAAGCGTTGAGAAGGAGGGAAAGGCAAGGAACAGGTACACACATAATGGGGTTGAGAGCAAGGAGAAAGCAGTAGGAAGAAGGGAAAGGGAAGCAGCAGGCACACACAAGACAGGGCTGAGAGGAAGGAGAAAGCAGTAAAAAGGAAGGAAAGGCAGGGAGCAGGCAGGCACACGACGGCGTGAGAGCGAAGTAAAAGCAGTGAGGAGGAGGGAAAGGAAGGCAGCAGCCACACACACAACAGGGCTGTAAACTAGGGGATGCACTGAAAAGGAATGAAAGGCAAGCAGCAGGCATGCAGTGAGAAGGAGGGAAAGGCAAGCAGCGGAGATGCACAAAACGGGGCTTAGAGCAGGGAAAAAGCAGTGAGAAGGAAGGAAAGGCAAGCAACAGGCATGCAGAAAACGGGTCTGAGAGCAAGGAGAAACCATTAGGAAGGAGGGAAAGGGAAGCAGCTGGCACACACAAGACAGGGCTGAGAGCAAGAAGAAAGCAGTGAGAAGGAAGGAAAGGCAAGCAGTAGGCATGTCCAAAAGCAGGCAGAGATCAAGGAGAAAGCAGTGAGAATGAGGGCAAGGCAAGCAGCAGGCACACCCAAAACAGGGCTGAGAACAGGGAAAAATCAATGAGAATGAAGTCAAGACAAGTAGCAAGCAGGCCTTAAACAGGGCTGTGAGCAAGGAGAAAGCACTGAGAATGAGAGAAAGGAAAGCAGCAAGCCAAACACAAAATGGAGATGAGAGCAATGAGAAAACAGTGAGAAGGAGGAAAAGTCAAGCAGCAGGTGCACATGAAACGGGGCTGAGAGGAAGGAGAAAGCAGTGAGAAGGAGAGAAAGACAAGCAGGAAGCATGCATAAACGGGGCTGAGAGTAAGAAAAAAAGCAGTAAGAAAAAAAAGGGAAGCAGAAGGTACGCACAAAACAGGACGTAGAGCAAGTTGAAAGCAGTGAGAAGGAGGGAAAGTCAAGGAGCAGTCACTCACAAAACGGGGCTCAGAGCAAGGAGAAAGTAGTGAGATGAAGGGAAAGCAGGCAACAGGCAGCAGGGATGCACACGACGTGGCTAAGAGCGAAGTGAAAGCAGTGAGGAGGAGGGAAAGGAAGGCAGCAGGAGCACACACAACAGGGCTGTGAGCTAGTGGATGCAGTGAAAAGGAAGGAAAGGCAAGCAGCAGGCATGCAGTGAGAAGGAGGGAAAAGCAAGCAGTGGGGATGCACAAAAAAGGGCTCAGAGCAAGGAGAAAGCAGTGGGAAGAAGGGAAAGGGAAACAGCAGGCACACACAAGACAGGGATGAGAGCAGGAAGAAAGCAGTGAGAAGGAAGGAAAGGCAAGCAGTAGGCACGCCCAAAACAAGTCTGATATCAAGGAGAAAGCAGTGAGAATGAGGGAAAGGCAAGCAACAGGCACGCCCAAAATACGGCTGAGAACAAAGAGAAAGCAATGGGAGTGAAGGAAAGAGAAGCAGCAGGCATGCACAAAACAGGGCAGAGGTCAAGGGGAAAGCAGTGAGAATAAGGGCAAGGCAAGCAGCAGGCACACCCAAAATGGGGCTGAGAACAAAGAGAAGGCAATGCGAATGAAGGCAAGACAAACAGCAGGCAGGCCTAAAACAGGGCTGAGAGCAAGAAGAAAACAGTGAGAAGGAAGGAAAGATAAACATCAGGAATGCACAAAGCAGGAGTGATAGCAAGGAGAAAGCAGTGAGATGAGTGAAAGGGTAGCAGCAAGCACGCACAAAATGGGGCTGAGAGCAAGGAGAAAACAGTGAGAAGGAAGGAAAGGCAGGCAGTAAGCATGCACAAAAGCAGGCTGAGAGCAAGGAGAAAGTAGTGAGAAGGAGGGAATGTCAAGGAGAAAGTGCACAGGAAAGGGGCTGAGAGGAAGGAGAAAGCAGTGAGAAGGAGGGAAAGACAAGCAGCAAGTAACACCAAACAGGGCTGAGAGCAAGGAAAAAAGCAGTAAGAAAAAAAAAGGGACGGTGAAGGTATGCACAAACAGGACGGAGAGCAAGTTGAAACCAGTAAGAAGGAGGGAAAGGCAAGCAACAGGCAGCACAAAGCAGTGCTGACAGCAAGATGAAATCATTAAGAAGGAGGGAAAGTCAAGGAGCAGTCACTCACAAAACGGGGTTGAGAGCCAGGAGAAAGAAGTGAGAAGGCGGGAAAGGCAAGCATCAAGCATGCACAAAATGGGCTGAAAACAAGGGAAAGGCGGTGAGAATGAGGGAAAGGCAAGCAGCAGGCATGGAAAAAAGGTGGGAACAAGGAGAAAGGTGTGAGAATCAGAGAAATGCAACAACAGGCAGCAAAAAATAGGGCTGAACGCAAGAGGAATGCAGGGAGAAGGAGGAAACGTTAAGGAGTAGGCATGCACAAAACAAGTCTGATATCAAGGAGAAAGCAGTGAGAATGAGGGCAAGGCAAGCAGCAGGCACACCCAAAATGGGGCTGAGAGCAAGGAGAAAACAGTGAGAAGGAGGGAAAGGCAGGCAGTAAGCATGCACAAAGCAGGCTGAGAGCAAGGAGAAAGTAGTGAGAAGGAGGGAACGTCAAAGAGAAAGTGCACATGAAAGGGGCTGAGAGCACGGAGAAAGCAGTAAGAAGAAGGGAAAGACAAGCAGCAAGCAACACCAAAGAGGGCTGAGAGCCAGGAAAAAAGCAGTAAGGAAAAAAAGGGAAGCAGAAGGTGTGCACAAACAGGACAGAGAGCAAGTTGAAAGCAGTAAGAAGGAGGGAAAGGCAAGCAACAGGCAGCACAAAGCAGTGCTGACAGCAAGATGAAAGCATTAAGAAGGAGGGAAAGTCAAGGAGCAGTCACTCACAAAACGGGGCTGAGAGCAAGGAGAAAGAAGTGAGAAGGCAGGAAAGGCAAGCATCAAGCATGCACAAAATGGGCTGAAAACAAGGGAAAGGCGGTGAGAATGAGGGAAAGGCAAGCAGCAGGCATGGAAAAAAGGTGGGAACAAGGAGAAAGGTGTGAGAATGAGAGAAATGCAACAACAGGCAGCAAAAAATAGGGCTGAACGCAAGAGAAATGCAGAGAGAAGGAGGAAACGTTAAGGAGTAGGCATGCACAAAGCAAGTCTGATATCAAGGAGAATGCAGTGAGAATGAGGGCAAGGCAAGCAGCAGGCACGCCCAAAATAGGGCTGAGAACAAAGAGAAAGCAATGGGAGTGAAGGCAAGAGAAGCAGCAGCCATGCACAAAACAGGGCAGAGGTCAAGGGGAAAGCAGTGAGAATGAGGGCAAGGCAAGCAGCAGGCACACCCAAAATGGGGCTGAGAACAAAGAGAGAGCAATGCGAATGATGGCAAGACAAACAGCAGGCAGGCCTAAAACAGGGCTGAGAGCAAGAAGAAAACAGTGAGAAGGAAGGAAAGATAAACATCAGGAATGCACAAAACAGGACTGATAGCAAGGAGAAAGCAGTGAGATGAGTGAAAGGGAAGCAGCAAGCACGCACAAAATGGGGCTGAGAGCAAGGAGAAAACAGTGAGAAGGAGGGAAAGGCAGGCAGTAAGCATGCACAAAGCAGGCTGAGAGCAAGGAGAAAGTAGTGAGAAGAAGGGAAAGACAAGCAGCAAGCAACACCAAACAGGGCTAAGAGCAAGTAAAAAAGCAGTAAGAAAAAAAAGGGAAGCAGAAGGCATGCACAAAATGGGGCTGAGAGCAAGGAGAAAACAGTGAGAAGGAGGGAAAGGCAGGCAGTAAGCATGCACAAAGCAGGCTGAGAGCAAGGAGAAAGTAGTGAGAAAAAGGGAACGTCAAGGAGAAAGTTAACATGAAAGGGGCGGAGAGCAAGTTGAAAGCAGTAAGAAGAAGGGAAAGGCAAGCAACAGGCAGCACAAAGCAGTGCTGACAGCAAGATGAAAGCATTAAGAAGGAGGGAAAGTCAAGGAGCAGTCACTCACAAAACGGGTCTGAGAGGAGGGAGAAAGCAGTGAGAAGGAGGGAAAGGCAAGCATCAAGCATGCACAAATTGGGCTGAAAACAAGGGAAAGGCAGTGAGAATGAGGGAAAGGCAAGCAGCAGGCACGGAAACAAGGTGGGAACAAGGAGAAAGGTGTGAGAATGAGAGAAAACCAAGCAGCAAGCATCCATAAAACGGGGCTGAAAGCAAGAAAAAAAGCAGTAAGAAAAAAAGGGAAGCAGAAAGTACACACAAAACAGGACGGAGAGCAAGTTGAAAGCAGTGAGAAGGATGGAAAGTCAAGGAGCAATCACTCACAAAATGGGGCTGAGAGCAAGGAGAAAGTAATGAGATGGAGGGAAAGGCAGGCAGCAGGGATGCAAACGAAGTGGCTAAGAGCGAAGCGAAAGCAGTGAGGAGGAGGGAAAGGAAGGCAGCAGGTGCACACACAACAGGGCTGTGAGCTAGGGGATGCAGTGAAAAGGAAGGAAAGGCAAGCAGCAGGCATGCAGCAAGAAGGAGGAAAAAGGAAGCAGTGGGGATCCACAAAACGGGGCTCAGAGCAATGAGAAAGCGGTGGAAAGGAGGGAAAGGGAAGCAGCAGGCACACACAAGACAGGGATGAGAGCAAGAAGAAAGCCGTGAGAAGGAAGGAAAGGCAAGCAGTAGGCACGCCCAAAACAAGTCTGATATCAAGGAGAAAGCAGTGAGAATGAGGGCAAGGCAAGCAGCAGGCACGCCCAAAATAGGGCTTAGAACAATGAGAAAGTAATGGGAGTGAAGGCAAGAAAAGCAGCAGGCATGCACAAAACAGTGCAGAGGTCAAGAGGAAAGCAGTGAGAATAAGGGCAAGGCAAGCAGTAGGCACACCCAAAATGGGGCTGAGAACAAAGAGAAAGCAATGCGAATGAAGGCAAGACAAACATCAGGCAGGCCTAAAACAGGGCTGAGAGTAAGAAGAAAACAGTGAGAAGGAAGGAAAGATAAACATCAGGAATGCACAAAACAGGACTGATAGCAAGGAGAAAGCAGTGAGATGAGTGAAAGGGAAGCAGCAAGCATGCACAAAATGGCGCTGAGAGCAAGGAGAAAACAGTGAGAAGGAGGGAAAGGCAGGCAGTAAGCATGCACAAAAGCAGGCTGAGAGCAAGGAGAAAGTAGTGAGAAGGAGGGAATGTCAAGGAGAAAGTGCACAGGAAAGGGGCTGAGAGGAAGGAGAAAGCAGTGAGAAGGAGGGAAAGACAAGCAGCAAGTAACACCAAACAGGGCTGAGAGCAAGGAAAAAAGCAGTAAGAAAAAAAAAGGGACGGTGAAGGTATGCACAAACAGGACGGAGAGCAAGTTGAAAGCAGTAAGAAGGAGGGAAAGGCAAGCAAGAGGCAGCACAAAGCAGTGCTGACAGCAAGATGAAATTATTAAGAAGGAGGGAAAGTCAAGGAGCAGTCACTCACAAAACGGGGTTGAGAGCCAGGAGAAAGAAGTGAGAAGGCGGGAAAGGCAAGCATCAAGCATGCACAAAATGGGCTGAAAACAAGGGAAAGGCGGTGAGAATGAGGGAAAGGCAAGCAGCAGGCATGGAAAAAAGGTGGGAACAAGGAGAAAGGTGTGAAAATGAGAGAAATGCAACAACAGGCAGCAAAAAAATAGGGCTGAACGCAAGAGGAATGCAGGGAGAAGGAGGAAACGTTAAGGAGTAGGCATGCACAAAACAAGTCTGATATCAAGGAGAAAGCAGTGAGAATGAGGGCAAGGCAAGCAGCAGGCACACCCAAAATGGGGCTGAGAGCAAGTAGAAAACAGTGAGAAGGAGGGAAAGGCAGGCAGTAAGCATGCACAAAGCAGGCTGAGAGCAAGGAGAAAGTAGTGAGAAGGAGGGAACGTCAAAGAGAAAGTGCACATGAAAGGGGCTGAGAGCACGGAGAAAGCAGTAAGAAGAAGGGAAAGACAAGCAGCAAGCAACACCAAAGAGGGCTGAGAGCCAGGAAAAAAGCAGTAAGGAAAAAAAGGGAAGCAGAAGGTGTGCACAAACAGGACAGAGAGCAAGTTGAAAGCAGTAAGAAGGAGGGAAAGGCAAGCAACAGGCAGCACAAAGCAGTGCTGACAGCAAGATGAAAGCATTAAGAAGGAGGGAAAGTCAAGGAGCAGTCACTCACAAAACGGGGCTGAGAGCAAGGAGAAAGAAGTGAGAAGGCAGGAAAGGCAAGCATCAAGCATGCACAAAATGGGCTGAAAACAAGGGAAAGGCGGTGAGAATGAGGGAAAGGCAAGCAGCAGGCATGGAAAAAAGGTGGGAACAAGGAGAAAGGTGTGAGAATGAGAGAAATGCAACAACAGGCAGCAAAAAATAGGGCTGAACGCAAGAGAAATGCAGAGAGAAGGAGGAAACGTTAAGGAGTAGGCATGCACAAAGCAAGTCTGATATCAAGGAGAATGCAGTGAGAATGAGGGCAAGGCAAGCAGCAGGCACGCCCAAAATAGGGCTGAGAACAAAGAGAGAGCAATGCGAATGATGGCAAGACAAACAGCAGGCAGGCCTAAAACAGGGCTGAGAGCAAGAAGAAAACAGTGAGAAGGAAGGAAAGATAAACATCAGGAATGCAGAAAACAGGACTGATAGCAAGGAGAAAGCAGTGAGATGAGAGAAAGGGAAGCAGCAAGCACGCACAACATGGGGCTGAGAGCAAGGAGAAAATAGTGAGAAGGAGGGAAAGGCAGGCAGTAAGCATGCACAAATCAGGCTGAGAGCAAGGAGAAAGTAGTGAGAAGGAGGGAACGTCAAGGAGAAAGGGGCTGAGAGCAAGGAGAAAGCAGTGAGAAGGAGGAAAAGAGAAGGAGCAAGCAACACCAAACAGGGCTGACAGCAAGTAAAAAAGCAGTAAAAAAAAAGGGAAGCAGAAGGTATGCACAAACAGGACGGAGAGCAAGTTGAAAGCCCTAAGAAGAAGGGAAAGGCAAGCAACAGGCAGCACAAAGAAGTGCTGACAGCAAGATGAAAGCATTAAGAAGGAGGGAAAGTCAAGGAGCAGTCACTCACAAAACGGGTCTGAGAGGAGGGAGAAAGCAGTGAGAAGGAGGGAAAGGCAAGCATCAAGCATGCACAAAATGGGCTGAAAACAAGGGAAAGGCAGTGAGAAGGAGGGAAAGGCAAGCAGCAGGCACAGAAAAAAGGTGGGAACAAGGAGAAAGGTGTGAGAATGAGAGAAATGCAAGAAACAGGCAGCAAAAAATAGGGCTGACCGCAAGAGGAATGCAGAAAGAAGGAGGAAGCATAAAGGAGCAGGCATGCACAAAAATAAATGGGGATGAAAGCAAGGAGACAGCAGTGAGAACAATGGGAAGGCAAGCAGCAGGCACGCACAAAATAGGACTGATTGAAAGAAGAAAGAGTGAGAATGAGGTAAAGGCAAGGAGCAGGCATGCATAAAATCCAGCTGAGAGCAAGCAGAAAGCAGTGAGCAAGAGGGAAAGGGGAGCAGCAGGCACACACATACCGGCTGAGCGGAAGGAGAAAGCAGTAAGAATGAGGCAAAATCAAACAGCAGGCACAAACAAGATGGGCTGAGAGCCAGGAGAAAGCGTTGAGAAGGAGTGAAAGGCAAGGAACAGGTACACACATAATGGGGTTGAGAGCAAGGAGAAAGCAGTAGGAAGAAGGGAAAGGGAAGCAGCAGGCACACACAAGACAGGGCTGAGAGGAAGAAGAAAGCAGTTAGAAGGAAAGGCCAGCAGTAGGCATGCCCAAAACCAGGCAGAGATCAAGGAGAAAGCGGTGAGAATGAGGGCAAGGCAAGCAGCAGGCACGCCCAAAACAGGGCTGAGAACAAGAAAAAATCAATGAGAATGAAGTCAAGACAAGTAGCAAGCAGGCCTTAAACAGGGCTGAGAGCAAGGAGAAAGCAGTGAGAATGAGAGAAAGGAAAGCAGCAAGCAAACACAAAATGGAGCTGAGAGCAATGAGAAAACAGTGAGAAGGAGGGAAAGTCAAGCAGCAGGTGCAGATGAAACGGGGCTGAGAGGAAGGAGAAAGCAATGAGAAAGAGAGAAAAACAAGCAGCAAGCATCCATAAAACGGGGCTGAAAGCAAGAAAAAAAGCAGTAAGAAAAAAAGGGAAGCAGAAAGTACACACAAAACAGGACGGAGAGCAAGTTGAAAGCAGTGAGAAGGATGGAAAGTCAAGGAGCAATCACTCACAAAATGGGGCTGAGAGCAAGGAGAAAGTAATGAGATGGAGGGAAAGGCAGGCAGCAGGGATGCAAACGAAGTGGCTAAGAGCGAAGCGAAAGCAGTGAGGAGGAGGGAAAGGAAGGCAGCAGGTGCACACACAACAGGGCTGTGAGCTAGGGGATGCAGTGAAAAGGAAGGAAAGGCAAGCAGCAGGCATGCAGCGAGAAGGAGGAAAAAGGAAGCAGTGGGGATCGACAAAACGGGGCTCAGAGCAAGGAGAAAGTGGTGGAAAGGAGGGAAAGGGAAGCAGCAGGCACACACAAGACAGGGATGAGAGCAAGAAGAAAGCCGTGAGAAGGAAGGAAAGGCAAGCAGTAGGGACGCCCAAAACAAGTCTGATATCAAGGAGAAAGCAGTGAGAATGAGGGCAAGGCAAGCAGCAGGCACGCCCAAAATAGGGCTTAGAACAAAGAGAAAGTAATGGGAGTGAAGGCAAGAAAAGCAGCAGGCATGCACAAAACAGTGCAGAGGTCAAGGGGAAAGCAGTGAGAATAAGGGCATGGCAAGCAGTAGGCACACCCAAAATGGGGCTGAGAACAAAGAGAAAGCAATGCGAATGAAGGCAAGACAAACATCAGGCAGGCCTAAAACAGGGCTGAGAGTAAGAAGAAAACAGTGAGAAGGAAGGAAAGATAAACATCAGGAATGCACAAAACAGGACTGATAGCAAGGAGAAAGCAGTGAGATGAGTGAAAGGGAAGCAGCAAGCATGCACAAAATGGCGCTGAGAGCAAGGAGAAAACAGTGAGAAGGAGGGAAAGGCAGGCAGTAAGCGTGCACAAAGCAGGCTGAGAGCAAGGAGAAAGTAGTGAGAAGGTTGGAAAATCAAGGAGAAAGTGCACATGAAATGGGCTGAGAGCAAGGAGAAAGCAGTGAGAAGGAGGGAAAGACAAGCAGCAAGCAACACCAAACAGGGCTGAGAGCAAGTAAAAAAGCAGTAAGAAAAAAAAGGGAAGCAGAAGGAATGCACAAACAGGACGGAGAGCAAGTTGAAAGCAGTAAGAAGGAGGGAAAGGCAAGCAACAGGCAGCACAAAGCAGTGCTGACAGCAAGATGAAAGCATTATGAAGGAGGGAAAGTCAAGGAGCAGTCACTCACAAAACGGGTCTGAGAGGAGGGAGAAAGCAGAGATAAGGAGGGAAAGGCAAGCATCAAGCATACACAAAATGGGCTGAAAACAAGGGAAAGGCAGTGAGAATGAGGGAAAGGCAAGCAGCAGGCATGGAAAAAAGGTGGGAGCAAGGAGAAAGGTGTGAGAATGAGAGAAATGCAAGCAACAGGCAGCAAAAAATATGGTTGAACGCAAGAGGAATGCAGAGAGAAGGAGGAAACGTTAAGGAGCAGGCATGCACAAAAAATAAATGGGGATGAAAGCAAGGAGACAGCAGTGAGAACAATGGGAAGGCAAGCAGCAGGCACGCACAAAATAGGACTGATTGAAAGAAGAAAGAGTGAGAATGAGGTAAAGGCAAGGAGCAGGCATGCATAAAATCCAGCTGAGAGCAAGCAGAAAGCAGTGAGAAAGAGGGAAAGGGGAGCAGCAGGCACACACATACCGGCTGAGCGGAAGGAGAAAGCAGTAAGAATGAGGCAAAATCAAACAGCAGGCACAAACAAGATGGGCTGAGAGCAAGGAGAAAGCGTTGAGAAGGAGGGAAAGGCAAGGAACAGGTACACACATAATGGGGTTGAGAGCAAGGAGAAAGCAGTAGGAAGAAGGGAAAGGGAAGCAGCAGGCACACACAAGACAGGGCTGAGAGGAAGGAGAAAGCAGTAAAAAGGAAGGAAAGGCAGGGAGCAGGCAGGCACACGACGGCGTGAGAGCGAAGTAAAAGCAGTGAGGAGGAGGGAAACGAAGGCAGCAGCCACACACACAACAGGGCTGTAAACTAGGGGATGCACTGAAAAGGAATGAAAGGCAAGCAGCAGGCATGCAGTGAGAAGGAGGGAAAGGCAAGCAGCGGAGATGCACAAAACGGGGCTTAGAGCAGGGAAAAAGCAGTGAGAAGGAAGGAAAGGCAAGCAACAGGCATGCAGAAAACGGGTCTGAGAGCAAGGAGAAACCATTAGGAAGGAGGGAAAGGGAAGCAGCTGGCACACACAAGACAGGGCTGAGAGCAAGAAGAAAGCAGTGAGAAGGAAGGAAAGGCAAGCAGTAGGCATGTCCAAAAGCAGGCAGAGATCAAGGAGAAAGCAGTGAGAATGAGGGCAAGGCAAGCAGCAGGCACACCCAAAACAGGGCTGAGAACAGGGAAAAATCAATGAGAATGAAGTCAAGACAAGTAGCAAGCAGGCCTTAAACAGGGCTGTGAGCAAGGAGAAAGCACTGAGAATGAGAGAAAGGAAAGCAGCAAGCAAACACAAAATGGAGATGAGAGCAATGAGAAAACAGTGAGAAGGAGGAAAAGTCAAGCAGCAGGTGCACATGAAACGGGGCTGAGAGGAAGGAGAAAGCAGTGAGAAGGAGAGAAAGACAAGCAGGAAGCATGCATAAACGGGGCTGAGAGTAAGAAAAAAAGCAGTAAGAAAAAAAAGGGAAGCAGAAGGTACGCACAAAACAGGACGTAGAGCAAGTTGAAAGCAGTGAGAAGGAGGGAAAGTCAAGGAGCAGTCACTCACAAAACGGGGCTCAGAGCAAGGAGAAAGTAGTGAGATGAAGGGAAAGCAGGCAACAGGCAGCAGGGATGCACACGACGTGGCTAAGAGCGAAGTGAAAGCAGTGAGGAGGAGGGAAAGGAAGGCAGCAGGAGCACACACAACAGGGCTGTGAGCTAGTGGATGCAGTGAAAAGGAAGGAAAGGCAAGCAGCAGGCATGCAGTGAGAAGGAGGGAAAAGCAAGCAGTGGGGATGCACAAAAAAGGGCTCAGAGCAAGGAGAAAGCAGTGGGAAGAAGGGAAAGGGAAACAGCAGGCACACACAAGACAGGGATGAGAGCAGGAAGAAAGCAGTGAGAAGGAAGGAAAGGCAAGCAGTAGGCACGCCCAAAACAAGTCTGATATCAAGGAGAAAGCAGTGAGAATGAGGGAAAGGCAAGCAACAGGCACGCCCAAAATACGGCTGAGAACAAAGAGAAAGCAATGGGAGTGAAGGAAAGAGAAGCAGCAGGCATGCACAAAACAGGGCAGAGGTCAAGGGGAAAGCAGTGAGAATAAGGGCAAGGCAAGCAGCAGGCACACCCAAAATGGGGCTGAGAACAAAGAGAAGGCAATGCGAATGAAGGCAAGACAAACAGCAGGCAGGCCTAAAACAGGGCTGAGAGCAAGAAGAAAACAGTGAGAAGGAAGGAAAGATAAACATCAGGAATGCACAAAGCAGGAGTGATAGCAAGGAGAAAGCAGTGAGATGAGTGAAAGGGTAGCAGCAAGCACGCACAAAATGGGGCTGAGAGCAAGGAGAAAACAGTGAGAAGGAAGGAAAGGCAGGCAGTAAGCATGCACAAAAGCAGGCTGAGAGCAAGGAGAAAGTAGTGAGAAGGAGGGAATGTCAAGGAGAAAGTGCACAGGAAAGGGGCTGAGAGGAAGGAGAAAGCAGTGAGAAGGAGGGAAAGACAAGCAGCAAGTAACACCAAACAGGGCTGAGAGCAAGGAAAAAAGCAGTAAGAAAAAAAAAGGGACGGTGAAGGTATGCACAAACAGGACGGAGAGCAAGTTGAAACCAGTAAGAAGGAGGGAAAGGCAAGCAACAGGCAGCACAAAGCAGTGCTGACAGCAAGATGAAATCATTAAGAAGGAGGGAAAGTCAAGGAGCAGTCACTCACAAAACGGGGTTGAGAGCCAGGAGAAAGAAGTGAGAAGGCGGGAAAGGCAAGCATCAAGCATGCACAAAATGGGCTGAAAACAAGGGAAAGGCGGTGAGAATGAGGGAAAGGCAAGCAGCAGGCATGGAAAAAAGGTGGGAACAAGGAGAAAGGTGTGAGAATCAGAGAAATGCAACAACAGGCAGCAAAAAATAGGGCTGAACGCAAGAGGAATGCAGGGAGAAGGAGGAAACGTTAAGGAGTAGGCATGCACAAAACAAGTCTGATATCAAGGAGAAAGCAGTGAGAATGAGGGCAAGGCAAGCAGCAGGCACACCCAAAATGGGGCTGAGAGCAAGGAGAAAACAGTGAGAAGGAGGGAAAGGCAGGCAGTAAGCATGCACAAAGCAGGCTGAGAGCAAGGAGAAAGTAGTGAGAAGGAGGGAACGTCAAAGAGAAAGTGCACATGAAAGGGGCTGAGAGCACGGAGAAAGCAGTAAGAAGAAGGGAAAGACAAGCAGCAAGCAACACCAAAGAGGGCTGAGAGCCAGGAAAAAAGCAGTAAGGAAAAAAAGGGAAGCAGAAGGTGTGCACAAACAGGACAGAGAGCAAGTTGAAAGCAGTAAGAAGGAGGGAAAGGCAAGCAACAGGCAGCACAAAGCAGTGCTGACAGCAAGATGAAAGCATTAAGAAGGAGGGAAAGTCAAGGAGCAGTCACTCACAAAACGGGGCTGAGAGCAAGGAGAAAGAAGTGAGAAGGCAGGAAAGGCAAGCATCAAGCATGCACAAAATGGGCTGAAAACAAGGGAAAGGCGGTGAGAATGAGGGAAAGGCAAGCAGCAGGCATGGAAAAAAGGTGGGAACAAGGAGAAAGGTGTGAGAATGAGAGAAATGCAACAACAGGCAGCAAAAAATAGGGCTGAACGCAAGAGAAATGCAGAGAGAAGGAGGAAACGTTAAGGAGTAGGCATGCACAAAGCAAGTCTGATATCAAGGAGAATGCAGTGAGAATGAGGGCAAGGCAAGCAGCAGGCACGCCCAAAATAGGGCTGAGAACAAAGAGAAAGCAATGGGAGTGAAGGCAAGAGAAGCAGCAGCCATGCACAAAACAGGGCAGAGGTCAAGGGGAAAGCAGTGAGAATGAGGGCAAGGCAAGCAGCAGGCACACCCAAAATGGGGCTGAGAACAAAGAGAGAGCAATGCGAATGATGGCAAGACAAACAGCAGGCAGGCCTAAAACAGGGCTGAGAGCAAGAAGAAAACAGTGAGAAGGAAGGAAAGATAAACATCAGGAATGCACAAAACAGGACTGATAGCAAGGAGAAAGCAGTGAGATGAGTGAAAGGGAAGCAGCAAGCACGCACAAAATGGGGCTGAGAGCAAGGAGAAAACAGTGAGAAGGAGGGAAAGGCAGGCAGTAAGCATGCACAAAGCAGGCTGAGAGCAAGGAGAAAGTAGTGAGAAGAAGGGAAAGACAAGCAGCAAGCAACACCAAACAGGGCTAAGAGCAAGTAAAAAAGCAGTAAGAAAAAAAAGGGAAGCAGAAGGCATGCACAAAATGGGGCTGAGAGCAAGGAGAAAACAGTGAGAAGGAGGGAAAGGCAGGCAGTAAGCATGCACAAAGCAGGCTGAGAGCAAGGAGAAAGTAGTGAGAAAAAGGGAACGTCAAGGAGAAAGTTAACATGAAAGGGGCGGAGAGCAAGTTGAAAGCAGTAAGAAGAAGGGAAAGGCAAGCAACAGGCAGCACAAAGCAGTGCTGACAGCAAGATGAAAGCATTAAGAAGGAGGGAAAGTCAAGGAGCAGTCACTCACAAAACGGGTCTGAGAGGAGGGAGAAAGCAGTGAGAAGGAGGGAAAGGCAAGCATCAAGCATGCACAAATTGGGCTGAAAACAAGGGAAAGGCAGTGAGAATGAGGGAAAGGCAAGCAGCAGGCACGGAAACAAGGTGGGAACAAGGAGAAAGGTGTGAGAATGAGAGAAAACCAAGCAGCAAGCATCCATAAAACGGGGCTGAAAGCAAGAAAAAAAGCAGTAAGAAAAAAAGGGAAGCAGAAAGTACACACAAAACAGGACGGAGAGCAAGTTGAAAGCAGTGAGAAGGATGGAAAGTCAAGGAGCAATCACTCACAAAATGGGGCTGAGAGCAAGGAGAAAGTAATGAGATGGAGGGAAAGGCAGGCAGCAGGGATGCAAACGAAGTGGCTAAGAGCGAAGCGAAAGCAGTGAGGAGGAGGGAAAGGAAGGCAGCAGGTGCACACACAACAGGGCTGTGAGCTAGGGGATGCAGTGAAAAGGAAGGAAAGGCAAGCAGCAGGCATGCAGCAAGAAGGGGGAAAAAGGAAGCAGTGGGGATCCACAAAACGGGGCTCAGAGCAATGAGAAAGCGGTGGAAAGGAGGGAAAGGGAAGCAGCAGGCACACACAAGACAGGGATGAGAGCAAGAAGAAAGCCGTGAGAAGGAAGGAAAGGCAAGCAGTAGGCACGCCCAAAACAAGTCTGATATCAAGGAGAAAGCAGTGAGAATGAGGGCAAGGCAAGCAGCAGGCACGCCCAAAATAGGGCTTAGAACAATGAGAAAGTAATGGGAGTGAAGGCAAGAAAAGCAGCAGGCATGCACAAAACAGTGCAGAGGTCAAGAGGAAAGCAGTGAGAATAAGGGCAAGGCAAGCAGTAGGCACACCCAAAATGGGGCTGAGAACAAAGAGAAAGCAATGCGAATGAAGGCAAGACAAACATCAGGCAGGCCTAAAACAGGGCTGAGAGTAAGAAGAAAACAGTGAGAAGGAAGGAAAGATAAACATCAGGAATGCACAAAACAGGACTGATAGCAAGGAGAAAGCAGTGAGATGAGTGAAAGGGAAGCAGCAAGCATGCACAAAATGGCGCTGAGAGCAAGGAGAAAACAGTGAGAAGGAGGGAAAGGCAGGCAGTAAGCATGCACAAAAGCAGGCTGAGAGCAAGGAGAAAGTAGTGAGAAGGAGGGAATGTCAAGGAGAAAGTGCACAGGAAAGGGGCTGAGAGGAAGGAGAAAGCAGTGAGAAGGAGGGAAAGACAAGCAGCAAGTAACACCAAACAGGGCTGAGAGCAAGGAAAAAAGCAGTAAGAAAAAAAAAGGGACGGTGAAGGTATGCACAAACAGGACGGAGAGCAAGTTGAAAGCAGTAAGAAGGAGGGAAAGGCAAGCAACAGGCAGCACAAAGCAGTGCTGACAGCAAGATGAAATTATTAAGAAGGAGGGAAAGTCAAGGAGCAGTCACTCACAAAACGGGGTTGAGAGCCAGGAGAAAGAAGTGAGAAGGCGGGAAAGGCAAGCATCAAGCATGCACAAAATGGGCTGAAAACAAGGGAAAGGCGGTGAGAATGAGGGAAAGGCAAGCAGCAGGCATGGAAAAAAGGTGGGAACAAGGAGAAAGGTGTGAAAATGAGAGAAATGCAACAACAGGCAGCAAAAAAATAGGGCTGAACGCAAGAGGAATGCAGGGAGAAGGAGGAAACGTTAAGGAGTAGGCATGCACAAAACAAGTCTGATATCAAGGAGAAAGCAGTGAGAATGAGGGCAAGGCAAGCAGCAGGCACACCCAAAATGGGGCTGAGAGCAAGTAGAAAACAGTGAGAAGGAGGGAAAGGCAGGCAGTAAGCATGCACAAAGCAGGCTGAGAGCAAGGAGAAAGTAGTGAGAAGGAGGGAACGTCAAAGAGAAAGTGCACATGAAAGGGGCTGAGAGCACGGAGAAAGCAGTAAGAAGAAGGGAAAGACAAGCAGCAAGCAACACCAAAGAGGGCTGAGAGCCAGGAAAAAAGCAGTAAGGAAAAAAAGGGAAGCAGAAGGTGTGCACAAACAGGACAGAGAGCAAGTTGAAAGCAGTAAGAAGGAGGGAAAGGCAAGCAACAGGCAGCACAAAGCAGTGCTGACAGCAAGATGAAAGCATTAAGAAGGAGGGAAAGTCAAGGAGCAGTCACTCACAAAACGGGGCTGAGAGCAAGGAGAAAGAAGTGAGAAGGCAGGAAAGGCAAGCATCAAGCATGCACAAAATGGGCTGAAAACAAGGGAAAGGCGGTGAGAATGAGGGAAAGGCAAGCAGCAGGCATGGAAAAAAGGTGGGAACAAGGAGAAAGGTGTGAGAATGAGAGAAATGCAACAACAGGCAGCAAAAAATAGGGCTGAACGCAAGAGAAATGCAGAGAGAAGGAGGAAACGTTAAGGAGTAGGCATGCACAAAGCAAGTCTGATATCAAGGAGAATGCAGTGAGAATGAGGGCAAGGCAAGCAGCAGGCACGCCCAAAATAGGGCTGAGAACAAAGAGAAAGCAATGGGAGTGAAGGCAAGAGAAGCAGCAGCCATGCACAAAACAGGGCAGAGGTCAAGGGGAAAGCAGTGAGAATGAGGGCAAGGCAAGCAGCAGGCACACCCAAAATGGGGCTGAGAACAAAGAGAGAGCAATGCGAATGATGGCAAGACAAACAGCAGGCAGGCCTAAAACAGGGCTGAGAGCAAGAAGAAAACAGTGAGAAGGAAGGAAAGATAAACATCAGGAATGCAGAAAACAGGACTGATAGCAAGGAGAAAGCAGTGAGATGAGAGAAAGGGAAGCAGCAAGCACGCACAACATGGGGCTGAGAGCAAGGAGAAAATAGTGAGAAGGAGGGAAAGGCAGGCAGTAAGCATGCACAAATCAGGCTGAGAGCAAGGAGAAAGTAGTGAGAAGGAGGGAACGTCAAGGAGAAAGGGGCTGAGAGCAAGGAGAAAGCAGTGAGAAGGAGGAAAAGAGAAGGAGCAAGCAACACCAAACAGGGCTGACAGCAAGTAAAAAAGCAGTAAAAAAAAAGGGAAGCAGAAGGTATGCACAAACAGGACGGAGAGCAAGTTGAAAGCCCTAAGAAGAAGGGAAAGGCAAGCAACAGGCAGCACAAAGAAGTGCTGACAGCAAGATGAAAGCATTAAGAAGGAGGGAAAGTCAAGGAGCAGTCACTCACAAAACGGGTCTGAGAGGAGGGAGAAAGCAGTGAGAAGGAGGGAAAGGCAAGCATCAAGCATGCACAAAATGGGCTGAAAACAAGGGAAAGGCAGTGAGAAGGAGGGAAAGGCAAGCAGCAGGCACAGAAAAAAGGTGGGAACAAGGAGAAAGGTGTGAGAATGAGAGAAATGCAAGAAACAGGCAGCAAAAAATAGGGCTGACCGCAAGAGGAATGCAGAAAGAAGGAGGAAGCATAAAGGAGCAGGCATGCACAAAAATAAATGGGGATGAAAGCAAGGAGACAGCAGTGAGAACAATGGGAAGGCAAGCAGCAGGCACGCACAAAATAGGACTGATTGAAAGAAGAAAGAGTGAGAATGAGGTAAAGGCAAGGAGCAGGCATGCATAAAATCCAGCTGAGAGCAAGCAGAAAGCAGTGAGCAAGAGGGAAAGGGGAGCAGCAGGCACACACATACCGGCTGAGCGGAAGGAGAAAGCAGTAAGAATGAGGCAAAATCAAACAGCAGGCACAAACAAGATGGGCTGAGAGCCAGGAGAAAGCGTTGAGAAGGAGTGAAAGGCAAGGAACAGGTACACACATAATGGGGTTGAGAGCAAGGAGAAAGCAGTAGGAAGAAGGGAAAGGGAAGCAGCAGGCACACACAAGACAGGGCTGAGAGGAAGGAGAAAGCAGTAAAAAGGAAGGAAAGGCAGGGAGCAGGCATGCACACGATGGCGTGAGAGCGAAGTAAAAGCAGTGAGGAGGAGGTAAAGGAAGGCAGCAGCCACACACACAACAGGGCTGTAAACTAGGGGATGCACTGAAAAGGAATGAAAGGCAAGCAGCAGGCATGCAGTGAGAAGGAGGGAAAGGCAAGCAGCGGAGATGCAGAAAACGGGGCTTAGAGCAGGGAAAAAGCAGTGAGAAGGAAGGAAAGGCAAGCAACAGGCATGCAGAAAACGGGTCTGAGAGCAAGGAGAAACCATTAGGAAGGAGGGAAAGGGAAGCAGCTGGCACACACAAGACAGGGCTGAGAGCAAGAAGAAAGCAGTGAGAAGGAAGGAAAGGCAAGCAGTAGGCATGCCCAAAACCAGGCAGAGATCAAGGAGAAAGCAGTGAGAATAAGGGCAAGGCAAGCAGCAGGCACGCCCAAAATAGGGCTGAGAACAGGGAAAAATCAATGAGAATGAAGTCAAGACAAGTAGCAAGCAGGCCTTAAACAGGGCTGTGAGCAAGGAGAAAGCAGTGAGAATGAGAGAAAGGAAAGCAGCAAGCAAACACAAAATGGAGATGAGAGCAATGAGAAAACAGTGAGAAGGAGGAAAAGTCAAGCAGCAGGTGCACATGAAACGGAGCTGAGAGGAAGGAGAAAGCAGTGAGAAGGAGAGAAAGACATGCAGCAAGCATGCATAAAACGGGGCTGAGAGTAAGAAAAAAAGCAGTAAGAAAAAAAAGGGAAGCAGATGGTACGCTCAAAACAGGACGGAGAGCAAGTTGAAAGCAGTGAAAAGGAGGGAAAGTCAAGGAGCAGTCACTCACAAAACGGGGCTCAGAGCAAGGAGAAAGTAGTGAGATGGAGGGAAAGGCAGGCAGCAGGGATGCACACGACGTGGCTAAGAGCGAAGTGAAAGCAGTGAGGAGGAGGGAAAGGATGGCAGCAGGAGCACACACAACAGGGCTGTCAGCTAGTGGATGCAGTGAAAAGGAAGGAAAGGCAAGCAGTAGGCATGCAGTGAGAAGGAGGGAAAAGCAAGCAGTGGGGATGCACAAAAAGGGTCTCAGAGCAAGGAGAAAGCAGTGGGAAGGAGGGAAAGGGAAGCAGCAGGCACACACAAGACAGGGATGAGAGCAGGAAGAAAGCAGTGAGAAGGAAGGAAAGACAAGCAGTATCACGCCCAAAACAAGTCTGATATCAAAGAGAAAGCAGTGAGAATGAGGGAAAGGCAAACAACAGGCACGCCCAAAATACGACTGAGAACAAAGAGAAAGCAATGGGAGTGAAGGAAAGAGAAGCAGCAGGCATGCACAAAACAGGGCAGAGGTCAAGGGAAAGCAGTGAGAATAAGGGCAAGGCAAGCAGCAGGCACACCCAAAATGGGGCTGAGAACAAAGAGAAAGCAATGCGAATGAAGGCAAGACAAACAGCAGGCAGGCCTAAAACAGGGCTGAGAGCAAGAAGAAAACAGTGAGAAGGAAGGAAAGATAAACATCAGGAATGCACAAAACATGGTTGATAGCAAGGAGAAAGCAGTGAGATGAGTGAAAGGGAAGTAGCAAGCACGCACAAAATGGGGCTGAGAGCAAGGAGAAAACAGTGAGAAGGAAGGAAAGGCAGGCAGTAAGCATGCACAAAGCAGGCTGAGAGCAAGGAGAAAGTAGTGAGAAGGAGGGAATGTCAAGGAAAAAGTGCACATGAAAGGGGCTGAAAGCAAGGAGAAAGCAGTGAGAAGGAGGGAAAGACAAGCAGCAAGTAACACTAAACAGGGCTGAGAGCAAGGAAAAAAGCAGTAAGAAAAAAAAGGGAAGCAGAAGGTATGCACAAACAGGACGGAGAGCAAGTTGAAAGCAGTAAGAAGGAGGGAAAGGTAAGCAACAGGCAGCACAAAGCAGTGCTGACAGCAAGATGAAAGCATTAAGAAGGAGGGAAAGTCAAGGAGCAGGTCACTCACAAAACGGGGCTGAGAGCAAGGAGAAAATAGTGAGAAGGCGGGAAAGGCAAGCATCAAGCATGCACAAAATGGGCTGAAAACAAGGGAATGGCGGTGAGAATGAGGGAAAGGCAAGCAGCAGGCATGGAAAAAAGGTGGGAACAAGGAGAAAGGTGTGAGAATGAGAGAAATGCAACAACAGGAAGCAAAAAATAGGGCTGAACGCAAGAGGAATTGAGGGAGAAGGAGGAAACGTTAAGGAGTAGGCATGCACAAAACAAGTCTGATATCAAGGAGAAAGCAGTGAGAATGAGGGCAAGGCAAGCAGCAGGCACACCCAAAATAGGGCTGAGAACAAAGAGAAAGCAATGGGAGTGAAGGCAAGAGAAGCAGCAGCCATGCACAAAAGAGGGCAGAGGTCAAGGGGAAAGCAGTGAGAATGAGGGCAAGGCAAGAGGCAGGCACACCCAAAATGGGGCTGAGAACAAAGAGAAAGAAATGCGAATGATGGCAAGACAAACAGCAGGCAGGCCTAAAACAGGGCTGAGAGCAAGAAGAAAACAGTGAGAAGGAAGGAAAGATAAACATCAGGAATGCACAAAACAGGACTGATAGCAAGGAGAAAGCAGTGAGATGAGAGAAAGGGCAGCAGCAAGCACGCACAAAATGGGGCTGAGAGCAAGGAGAAAACAGTGAGAAGGAGGGAAAGGCAGACAGTAAGCATGCACAAAGCAGGCTGAGAGCAAGGAGAAAGTAGTGAGAAGGAGGGAACGTCAAGGAGAAAGTGCACATGAAAGGGGCTGAGAGCAAGGAGAAAGCAGTGAGAAGGAGGAAAAGACAAGGAGCAAGCAACACCAAACAGGGCTGAGAGCAAGTAAAAAAGCAGTAAAAAGAAAGGGAAGCAGAAGGTATGCACAAACAGGACGGAGAGCAAGTTGAAAGCAGTAAGAAGAAGGGAAAGGCAAGCAACAGGCAGCACAAAGCAGTGCTGACAGCAAGATGAAAGCATTAAGAAGGAGGGAAAGTCAAGGAGCAGTCACTCACAAAACGGTCTGAGAGGAGGGAGAAAGCAGTGAGAAGGAGGGAAAGGCAAGCATCAAGCATGCACAAAATGGGCTGAAAACAAGGGAAAGGCAGTGAGAATGAGGGAAAGGCAATCAGCAGGCACGGAAAAAAGGTGGGAACAAGGAGAAAGGTGTGAGAATGAGAGAAATGCAAGAAACAGGCAGCAAAAAATAGGGCTGACCGCAAGAGGAATGCAGAGAGAAGGAGGAAGGATAAAGGAGCAGGCATGCACAAAAATAAATGGGGATGAAAGCAAGGAGACAGCAGTGAGAACAATGGGAAAGCAAGCAGCAGGCACGCACAAAATAGGACTGATTGAAAGAAGAAAGAGTGAGAATGAGGTAAAGGCAATGAGCAGGCATGCATAAAATCCAGCTGAGAGCAAGCAGAAAGCAGTGAGCAAGAGGGAAAGGGGAGCAGCAGGCACACATATACCGGCTGAGCGGAAGGAGAAAGCAGTAAGAATGAGGCAAAATCAAACAGTAGGCACAAACAAGATGGGCTGAGAGCCAGGAGAAAGCGTTGAGAAGGAGGGAAAGGCAAGGAACAGGTACACACATAATGGGGTTGAGAGCAAGGAGAAAGCAGTAGGAAGAAGGGAAAGGGAAGCAGCAGGCACACACAAGACAGGGCTGAGAGGAAGGAGAAAGCAGTAAAAAGGAAGGAAAGGCAGGGAGCAGGCATGCACACAACGGCGTGAGAGCGAAGTAAAAGTAGTGAGGAGGAGGGAAAGGAAGGCAGCAGCCACACACACAACAGGGCTGTAAACTAGGGGATGCAGTGAAAAGGAATGAAAGGCAAGCAGCAGGCATGCAATGAGAAGGAGGGAAAGGCAAGCAGCGCAGATGCACAAAACGGGGCTTAGAGCAGGGAAAAAGCAGTGAGAAGGAAGGAAAGGCAAGAAACAGGCATGCAGAAAACGGGTCTGAGAGCAAGGAGAAACCATTAGGAAGGAGGGAAAGGGAAGCAGCAGGCACACAAAAAACAAGGCTGAGAGCAAGAAGAAAGCAGTGAGAAGGAAAGAAAGGCAAGCAGTAGGCATGCCCAAAACCAGGCAGAGATCAAGGAGAAAGCAGTGAGAATAAGGGCAAGGCAAGCAGCAGGCACGCCCAAAACAGGGCTGAGAACAGGGAAAAATCAATGAGAATGAAGTCAAGACAAGTAGCAAGCAGGCCTTAAACAGGGCTGTGAGCAAGGAGAAAGCAGTGAGAATGAGAAAAAGGAAAGCAGCAAGCAAACACAAAATGAAGATGAGAGCAATGAGAAAACAGTGAGAAGGAGGAAAAGTCAAGCAGCAGGTGCACATGAAACGGGGCTGAGAGGAAGGAGAAAGCAGTGAGAAGGAGAGAAAGACAAGCAGGAAGCATGCATAAACGGGGCTGAGAGTAAGAAAAAAAGCAGTAAGAAAAAAAAGGGAAGCAGAACGTACGCACAAAACAGGACGGAGAGCAAGTTGAAAGCAGTGAGAAGGAGGGAAAGTCAAGGAGCAGTCACTCACAAAACGGGGCTCAGAGCAAGGAGAAAGTAGTGAGATGGAGGGAAAGGCAGGCAGCAGGGATGCACACGACGTGGCTAAGAGCGAAGTGAAAGCAGTGAGGAGGAGGGAAAGGAAGGCAGCAGGAGCACACACAACAGGGCTGTGAGCTAGGGGATGCAGTGAAAAGGAAGGAAAGGCAAGCAGCAGGCATGCAGTGAGAAGGAGGGAAAAGCAAGCAGTGGGGGATGCACAAAAAGGGGCTCAGAGCAAGGAGAAAGCAGTGGGAAGGAGGGAAAGGGAAGCAGCAGGCACACACAAGACAGGGATGAGAGCAAGAAGAAAGCAGTGAGAAGGAAGGAAAGGCAAGCAGTAGGCACGCCCAAAACAAGTCTGATATCAAGGAGAAAGCAGTGAGAATGAGGGAAAGGCAAGCAACAGTCACGCCCAAAATAGGGCTGAGAACAAAGAGAAAGCAATGGGAGTGAAGGCAAGAGAAGCAGCAGGCATGCACAAAACAGGGCAGAGGTCAAGGGGAAAGCAGTGAGAATAAGGGCAAGGCAAGCAGCAGGCACACCCAAAATGGGGCTCAGAACAAAGAGAAGGCAATGCGACTGAAGGCAAGACAAACAGCAGGCAGGCCTAAAACAGGGCTGAGAGCAAGTAGAAAACAGTGAGAAGGAAGGAAAGATAAACATCAGGAATGCACAAAACAGGAGTGATAGCAAGGAGAAAGCAGTGAGATGAGTGAAAGGGAAGCAGCAAGCACGCACAAAATGGGGCTGAGAGCAAGGACAAAACAGTGAGAAGGAAGGAAAGGCAGGCAGTAAGCATGCACAAAGCAGTCTGAGAGCAAGGAGAAAGTAGTGAGAAGGAGGGAATGTCAAGGAGAAAGTGCACATGAAAGGGGCTGAGAGGAAGGAGAAAGCAGTGAGAAGGAGGGAAAGACAAGCAGCAAGTAACACTAGACAGGGCTGAGAGCAAGGAAAAAAGCAGTAAGAAAAAAAAGGGAAGCAGAAGGTATGCACAAACAGGACAGAGAGCAAGTTGAAAGCAGTAAGAAGGAGGGAAAGGCAAGCAACAGGCAGCACAAAGCAGTGCTGACAGCAAGATGAAAGCATTAAGAAGGAGGGAAAGTCAAGGAGCAGTCACTCACAAAACGGGGCTGAGAGCAAGGAGAAAGAAGTGAGAAGGCGGGAAAGGCAAGCATCAAGCATGCACAAAATGGGCTGAAAATAAGGGAAAGGCGGTGAGAATGAGGGAAAGGCAAGCAGCAGGCATGGAAAAAGGTGGGAACAAGGAGAAAGGCGTGAGAATGAGAGAAATGCAACAACAGGCAGCAAAAAATAGGGCTGAACGCAAGAGGAATGCAGGGAGAAGGAGGAAACGTTAAGGAGTAGGCATGCACAAAACAAGTCTGATATCAAGGTTAAAGAAGTGAGAATGAGGGCAAGGCAAGCAGCAGGCACGCCCAAAATAGGGCTTAGAACAAAGAGAAAGCAATGGGAGTGAAGGCAAGAGAAGCAGCAGGCATGCACAAAACAGGGCAGAGGTCAAGGGGAAAGCAGTGAGAATAAGGGCAAGGCAAGCAGTAGGCACACCCAAAATGGGGCTGAGAACAAAGAGAAAGCAATGTGAATGAAGGCAAGACAAACATCAGGCAGGCCTAAAACAGGGCTGAGAGCAAGAAGAAAACAGTGAGAAGGAAGGAAAGATAAACATCAGGAATGCACAAAACAGGACTGATAGCAAGGAGAAAGCAGTGAGATGAGTGTAAGGGAAGCAGCAAGCACGCACAAAATGGCGCTGAGAGCAAGGAGAAAACAGTGAGAGGGAGGGAAAGGCGGCAGTAAGCATGCACAAAGCAGGCTGAGAGCAAGGAGAAAGTACTGAGAAGGATGGAAAATCAAGGAGAAAGTGCACATGAAAGGGGCTGAGAGTAAGGAGAAAGCAGTGAGAAGGAGGGAAAGACAAGCAGCAAGCAACACCAAACAGGGCTCAGAGCAAGTAAAAAAGCAGTAAGAAAAAAAGGGAAGCAGAAGGTATGCACAAACAGGACGGAGAGCAAGTTGAAAGCAGTAAGAAGGAGGGAAAGGCAAGCAACAGGCAGCACAAAGCAGTGCTGACAGCAAGATGAAAGCATTAAGAAGGAGGGAAAGTCAAGGAGCAGTCACTCACAAAACGGGTCTGAGAGGAGGGAGAAAGCAGTGATAAGGAGGGAAAGGCAAGCATCAAGCATACACAAAATGGGCTGAAAACAAGGGAAAGGCAGTGAAAATGAGGGAAAGGCAAGCAGCAGGCATGGAAAAAAGGTGGGAACAAGGAGAAAGGTGTGAGAATGAGAGAAATGCAAGCAACAGGCAGCAAAAAATATGGCTAAACGCAAGAGGAGTGCAGAGAGAAGGAGGAAACGTTAAGGAGCAGGCATGCACAAAAATAAATGGGGATGAAAGCAAGGAGACAGCAGTGAGAACAATGGGAAGGCAAGCAGCAGGCATGCACAAAATAGGACTGATTGAAAGAAGAAAGAGTGAGAATGAGGTAAATGCAAGGAGCAGGCATGCATAAAATCCAGCTGAGAGCAAGCAGAAAGCAGTGAGAAAGAGGGAAAGGGGAGCAGCAGACACACACATATACCGGCTGAGCGGAAGGAGAAAGCAGTAAGAATGAGGCAAAATCAAACAGCAGGCACAAACAAGATGGGCTGAGAGCCAGGAGAAAGCGCTGAGAAGGAGGGAAAGGCAAGGAGAAGGTACACACATAATGGGGTTGAGAACAAGGAGAAAGCAGTAGGAAGAAGGGAAAGGGAAGCAGCAGGCACACACATGACAGGGCTGAGAGGAAGGAGAAAGCAGTAAAAAGGAAGGAAAGGCAGGGAGCAGGCAGGCACACGATGGCGTGGGAGCGAAGTAAAAGCAGTGAGGAGGGAAAGGAAGGCAGCAGGCACACACACAACAGGGCTGTAAACTAGGGGATGCAGTGAAAAGGAATGAAAGGCAAGCAGCAGGCATGCAGTGAGAAGGAGGGAAAGGTAAGCAGCGGAGATGCACAAAACGGCGCTTAGAGCAGGGAAAAAGCAGTGAGAAGGAAGGAAAGGCAAGCAACAGGCATGCAGAAAAAGGGTCTGAGAGCAGGGAGAAACCATTAGGAAGGAGGGAAAGGGAAGCAGCAGGCACACACAAGAGAAGGCTGAGAGCAAGAAGAAAGCAGTGATAAGCAAGGAAAGGCAAGCAGTATCAAATCAAATCAAATCAAAAAACATTTATAAAGCGTGCTACTCATCCGTGAGGGTCTCACGGCGCTAGGGGGAGGGGGTTACTGCTGCTCGAAGAGCCAGGTTTTGAGCTGCCTCCGGAATGCAGGATGGTCCTGGGTGGTCCTGAGGTTGGCGGGGAGGGAGTTCCATGTCTTGGCTGCCAGGTAGGAGAAGGATTTCCCACCTGCTGTGGTGCGGCGGATGCAAGGGATGGCGGCAAGTGCGAGGTTGGTGGAGCGAAGTTGACGGGTGGGCGTGTAGAAACTGAGGCGACGGTTGAGGTATTCGGGTCCCTTGTGGATGGCTTTGTGTGCGTGGGTGATGAGCCGGAAGGTGATCCTTTTGTTGACGGGAAGCCAGTGCAGGTGTCTCAGGTGGGCGGAGATGTGGCTGTTGCGGGGTATGTCGAGGATGAGGCGAGCTGAGGCGTTTTGTATTTGCTGCAGACGTTTCTGGAGTTTAGCGGTGGTTCCTGCGTATAGGGTGTTTCCGTAGTCCAGGCGGCTTGTGACGAGGGCGTGGGTCACAGTTTTTCTGGTGTCGGCGGGGATCCAGCGGAAGATCTTACGGAGCATGCGGAGAGTGAGGAAGCAGGAAGATGATACGGCGTTGACTTGTTTGGTCATGGTGAGAAGCGGGTCCAGGATGAATCCGAGGTTGCGTGCGTGGTCTGAGGGGGTTGGTGCGGTGCCTAGGGCCGAGGGCCACCAAGAGTCGTCCCAGGCGGACGGGGTGTTTCCGAGGATGAGGACTTCCGTTTTTTCTGAGTTCAGTTTCAGACGGCTGATTTTCATCCATTCTGCGACGTCTTTCATTCCATCTTGCAGGTTGGTCTTGGCGCCAGTGGGGTCCTTGATGAGGGAAAGTATCAGCTGAGTGTCATCGGCGTAGGAGGTGATGATGATGTTGTGTTTGCATACGATGTCGGCGAGGGGGCTCATGTAGACATTGAAGAGAGTCGGGCTGAGCGAGGAGCCTTGTGGGACGCCGCAGATGATCTCGGTGGCGTCTGAGCGGAATGGAGGGAGGTAGACTCTTTGGGAGCGGTTGAAGAGGAAAGAGGTGATCCAGTCCATGGTCAGTCCTTGGATACCAGTGGAGCACAGGCGGGATGTAAGGGTTCAGTGGCAGACGGTGTCGAAGGCAGCCGAGAGGTCGAGGAGGATGAGGGCGACTGTTTCTCCATTGTCCATCAGAGTTCTGATGTCGTCTGTGACTGAGATGAGGGCTGTTTCTGTGCTGTGATTTGCTCGGAATCCGGACTGAGAGGGGTCGAGTAGGTTGTTGTCTTCTAGGAAGTTGGTCAGTTGCTTGTTGACGGTCTTCTCGATGACTTTGGCAGGGAAGGGGAGGAGCGAGATGGGGCGGAAGTTCTTCAGGTCGCTGGGGTCCGCCGTAGGTTTCTTCAGTAGGGCGTTGACTTCCGCGTGTTTCCAGCTCTCAGGGAAGGTGGCAGAAGCAAACGAGCTGTTGATGATGGTCTGGAGATGCGGGGCGATGATGTCGTCGGCTTTGTTGAAGATGAAGTGTGGGCAGGGGTCCGAGGGGGCACCGGAGTGGATGGAGTTCATGGTAGTTTTGGTCTCCTCCGCGCTGATGTGAGTCCAGGCGTTGAGGGTGATGGCTGGGGTTGTAGGTTCTGTGGTGGTTGGCTGCGTCTGGTGTCCGAAGCTGTCGTGTAGGTCGGTGATCTTACGATGAAAGAAGGTAGCGAGGGAGTTGCAGAGGTCTTGTGATGGCGTGATGGAGTTGGAGTTGGCGTTAGGATTGGAGAGCTCTTTGACGATGTTGAAGAGTTCTTTGCTGTTGTGAGTGTTCTTGTCCAGTCTGTCTGTGAAGGAAGTTCTTTTGGTGGCGCGGATCAGCTGATGGTGTTCGCGGGTGGCGTTTTTGAGGTCAGACATGTTTTCTGCGGTGTGGTCCTTGCGCCAGGCTTTCTTGAGAGTACGGCAGTTTTTTTTGGATTCCTTGAGGGTGTCTGTGAACCATTGAGGTTTCCTGGTGCTGGTCTGTCTTGGGAGGCGTCTGAGGGGTGCGAGGTTGTCCGCGCAGTTGGTGACCCAATGAGTGAGGCTGAGGGCTGCGTCGTTGGGGTCGGTGGAGAAGGTGGGTTGGTTGTCGCTGAGAGTGGAGAGAAGCTGTTCCGTTGGGATTTTGTTCCAATGTCTGCGTGGGATGGGTTGAGTGCGGAGGTGGAGAGTCTTGCGTCTGAAGGTGAAGTGGACACATCTGTGGTCAGTCCAGTGTATTACGGAGGAGTGGCTGAAGGATACGTGGTTGTTGGACGAGAAGATGGGGTCGAGCGTGTGTCCGGCGATGTGGGTGAGGGTGTTCACCAGTTGCTTGAGACCGAGGTTGGCGAGGTTGGCGAGCAGGGTGGTGGTGTTGGGGTCGTTGTTCTGCTCCAGGTGGAAGTTGAGGTCACCGAGGAGGATGTAGTCCGGCGAGGCAAAGGCGTGCGGGGAGATGAAGTCAGCGATGGATTCGCTGAAGAGGGCGCGTGGTCCAGGGGGTCTGTAGATGATAGTTCCTCTGAGGGTGGTCCTGGGGTCGGTGTGGATCTGGAAGTGCATGTGTTCGGCGGCGATGGGGGTGTCTTCGGTGGAGGTGGTGACGTTGATGGAGTCCTTGAAAACAATGGCGATTCCTCCACCGACTTGGTTGGTGCTGTCTCTCCTGGTGATCCTGTAGCCGTCGGGGATGGCTATGGCGATGTCGGGGGCCGAGGAGGCGTTCATCCAGGTCTCAGTGATAAAGGCGACGTCCGGTGCGGTGGAGTCCAGGAGGTCCCATAGTTCAATGGCGTGCTTGTGGACGGAGCGTGCGTTGATGAGGATGCATTTGAGGTGGTTATTGGCGCGTGGGCTGGCGGGCGGGGTGCAGTCGCAGTAGAAGGTGCGTTTGCAGGTAAGGCATGCGAAGGGTCTATGGGTGCGTTTAGGGTTGGCTTGGGAGCAGGTTCTGGAGCGTCCCGGGTTGAGAGCGTGGAGGGAGGTGGGGTCGTAGCGGTGCTGCGGGGTTTGGGAGTGCTGGGGGCCAGGGGTCGTGGCCCTGGGCGCAGTCCATGCACGGACGGGCGCAGACGGGCTTGCCTTTGGCGCGGCTTTGGTGCGCCATGTGGCGCGGCCATACAGCGGCCGCCATAAGAGGGAGGAAGGGGGGATGAGGGGTCAGCTAGGGGCGGGAGGTGGGAGGGGGGCGACGAATGGGAGCAGGGGGGCGGGGCCGAGCGGGAGGTGGCGGCGGGAGAGCAGAGGGCGGGGGGGTCAGGTAGAGGGGAAGGGAGAAAAAAGATAGGGAAGGGGGGATTACAGAGAAGGAGAGGAGTCAGGAAGAAAAGAAGAGAGGAGTAGAAGAGGAAGGAGAGAAGAGTCAAGAAGAAGAGGAGAGTTCACAGAAGAGGAGAGAAGAGTCAAGAAGAAGAGGAGAGTCCACAGAAGAGGAGGAGAGAAGAGTCAAGAAGAAGAGGAGAGACCAGAGAAGCAGAGGAGGGAAGAGTCAAGAAGAAGAGGAGAGTCCACAGAAGAGGAGGAGAGAAGAGTCAAGAAGAAGAGGAGAGACCAGAGAAGCAGAGGAGGGAAGAGTCCAGAAGATGAGGAGAAGAACACAGATGAAGAGCAAGGAACGCAGTGAGGAAGAGGAGAAATGAAGAACACAGATGAAGAGCAAAGCAGGAAGAGAACGCAGTGAGGAAGAGGAGAAATGAAGAACACAGATGAAGAGCAAAGAACGCGGTGAGGAAGAGGAGAAATGAAGAACACAGATGAAGAGCAAGGAACGCGGTGAGGAAGAGGAGAAATGAAGAACACAGATGAAGAGTAAAGCAGGAAGAGAACGCGGTGAGTAAGAGGAGAAATTAAGAACACAGATGAAGAGCAAAGCAGGAAGAGAAAGCGGTGAGGAAGAGGAGAAATGAAGAGCACAGATGAAGAGCAAAGCAGGAAGAGAACGCGGTGAGGAAGAGGAGCGGAGCACAGAGGAAGAGCAGAACACGCAGCAAGTGGGCTGCAGAACAGGAGCAGAGAGCGGAGGAAGATGGCTACCAGAAGGAGGAGCAGAAGGCGATGGGAAAGGATGGAGGAGAGAGCAGAAGGCAGAAGACAGAAGTTCAGGGAAAGAGAGGTGAGTAGCGCGGGGCTGGGCGAGGGGCTGGGCGGGGGGGGGTACTTACGGTTTAGCTGGTCTTGCTGGGAGGTGTCAGGAGCCTAGGCAGGTGGAGCTGCAGCGGCAGGGGAAGCGACCTACCCAGTAGGCATGCCCAAAACCAGGCAGAGATCAAGGAGAAAGCAGTGAGAATGAGGGCAAGGCAAGCAGCAGGCACGCCCAAAACAGGGCTGGGAACAGGGAAAAATCAATGAGAATGAAGTCAAGACAAGTAGCAAGCAGGCCTTAAACAAGTCTGTGAGCAAGGAGAAAGCAGTGAGAATGAGAGAAAGGAAAGCAGCAAGCAAACACAAAATGGAGATGAGAGCAATGAGAAAACAATGAGAAGGAGGAAAAGTCAAGCAGCAGGTGCACATGAAACGGGGCTGAGAGGAAGGAGAAAGCAGTGAGAAGGAGAGAAAGACAAGCAGCAACCATGCATAAAACGGGGCTGAGAGTAAGAAAAAAAGCAGTAAGAAAAAAAAGGGAAGCAGAAGGTATGCACAAAACAGGACGGAGAGCAAGTTGAAAGCAGTGAGAAGGAGGGAAAGTCAAGGAGCAGTCACTCACAAAACGGGGCTCAGAGCAAGGAGAAAGTAGTGAGATGGAGGGAAAGGCAGGCAGCAGGGATGCACACGACGTAGCTAAGAGCGAAGTGAAAGCAGTGAGGAGGAGGGAAAGGAAGGCAGCAGGAGCACACACAACAGGGCTGTGAGCTAGGGGATGCAGTGAAAAGGAAGGAAAGGCAAGCAGCAGCCATGCACTGAGAAGGAGGGAAAAGCAAGCAGTGGGGATGCACAAAAAGGGTCTGAGAGCAAGGAGAAGGCAGTGGGAAGGAGGGAAAGGGAAGCAGCAGGCACACACAAGACAGGGATGAGAGCAAGAAGAAAGCAGTGAGAAGGAAGGAAAGGCAAGCACTAGGCACGCCCAAAACAAGTCTGATATCAAGGAGAAAGCAGTGAGAATGAGGGAAAGGCAAGCAGCAGGCACGCCCAAAATAGGGCTGAGAACAAAGAGAAAGCAATGGGAGTGAAGGCAAGAGATGCAGCAGGCATGCTCAAAACAGGGCAGAGGTCAAGGGGAAAGCAGTGATAAAAAGGGCAAGGCAAGCAGCAGGCACACCCAAAATGGGGCTGAGAACAAAGATAAAGCAATGCGAATGAAGGCAAGACAAACAGCAGGCAGGCCTAAAACAGGGCTGAGAGCAAGAAGAAAACAGTGAGAATGAAGGAAAGATAAACATCAGGAATGCACAAAACAGGAGTGATAGCAAGGAGAAAGCAGTGAGATGAGTGGAAGGGAAGCAGCAAGCATGCACAAAATGGCACTGAGAGCAAGGAGAAAACAGTGAGAAGGAGGGAAAGGCAGGCAGTAAGCATGCACAAATCAGGCTGAGAGCAAGGAGAAAGTAGTGAGAAGGAGGGAACGTCAAGGAGAAAGTGCACATGAAAGGGGCTGAGAGCAAGGAGAAAGCAGTGAGAAGGAGGGAAAGACAAGCAGCAAGCAACACCAAACAGGGCTGAGAGCAAGGAAAAAAGCAGTAAGAAAAAAAAGGGAAGCAGAAGGTATACACAAACAGGACGGAGAGCAAGTTGAAAGCAGTAAGAAGAAGGGAAAGGCAAGCAACAGGCAGCACAAAGCAGTGCTGACAGCAAGATGAAAGCATTAAGAAGGAGGGAAAGTCAAGGAGCAGTCATTCACAAAACGGGTCTGAGAGGAGGGAGAAAGCAGTGAGAAGGAGGGAAAGGCAAGCATCAAGCATGCACAAAATGGGCTGAAAATGAGGGAAAGGCAGGAGAAGGAGGGAAAGGCAAGCAGCAGGCACAGAAAAAAGGTGGGAACAAGGAGAAAGGTGTGAGAATGAAGAAATGCAAGCAACAGGCAGCAAAAAATAGGGCTGACCGCGAGAGGAATGCAGAGAGAAGGAGGAAGCATTAAAGAGCAGGCATACAAAAAAATAAATGGGTCTGAAGGAATGGAGATAGCAGTGAGAACAATGGGAAGGCAAGCAGCAGGCACACACAAAATAGGACTGATTGAAAGAAGAAATAGTGAAAATGAGGTAAAGGCAAGGAGCAGGCATGCACAAAATTCAGCTGAGAGCAAGCAGAAAGCAGTGAGAAAGAGGGAAAGGGAAGCAGCAGGCACACACATACCGGCTGAGCGGAAGGAGAAAGCAGTAAGAATGAGGCAAAATGAAACAGCAGGCAAAAACAAGATGGGCTGAGAGCAAGGAGAAAGTGTTGAGAAGGAGGGAAAGGCAAGGAACAGGTATACACATAATGGGGTTGAGAGCAAGGAGACAGCTGTGAGAAGGAAGGAAAGACAAGCAGTAGGCTTGCAGAAATCAGGGATGAAAGCAAGTAGAAAGATGTGAGAAAGTGGTAAAGGGAAGCAGCAGACATGCACAAAACAGGGATGAGCGCAGGGAGAAATCAGTGAGAAGAAGGGAAAGGCAAGCAGGCAGCACAAAATGGGCTGAGAGTGAGGAGAAAGCAGTGAGAAGGAGGGAAAGGCATGCAGCAGACATTCACTAAACATGGCAGAGAGGAGGGAGAAAATAGTGAAAAGGAGGGAAAGTCTAGGAGCAGGCAAGCACAAAACAGGGCTGGGAGCACGGGGAAAGCAGTGAGGAGGAGGAAAAGGCAGGCAGCAAGCACGCACATGACAGCACTGAGAGCGAGGTGAAAGCAGTGAGAAGGAGGGAAAGACAGGCATGTACACAATGGGGCTGACAGCGAAGTGAAAGCAGTGAGGTGGAGGGAAAAGAAGGCAGCAGGCACACACCAGATAGAGCCGTGAGCTAGGGGAAGCAGTGAGAAGGAGGGAAGGCAAGCAGTAGCCAGCACCAAATGGGTCTGAGAGCAAAGGGAAAGCAGTGAGAAGGCAGGAAAGGCAAGCATCAAGCATGCACAAAATGGGACTGATTGAAAGAAGAAAGAGTGAGAATGAGGTAAAGGCAAGGAGCAGGCATGCACAAAATACAGCTGAGAGCAAGCAGAAAGCAGTGAGAAAGAGGGAAAGGGACGCAGCAGGCACACACATACCGGCTGAGCGGAAGGAGAAAGCAGTAAGAATGAGGCAAAATCAAACAGCAGGCACAAACAAGATGGGCTGAGAGCAAGGAGAAAGCGTTGAGAAGGAGGGAAAGGCAAGGAACAGGTACACACATAATGGGGTTGAGAGCAAGGAGAAAGCAGTGAGAAGGAAGGAAAGACAAGCAGTAGGCTTGCAGAAATCAGGGATGAAAGCAGGTAGAAAGATGTGAGAAAGAGGTAAAGGGAAGCAGCAGACATGCACAAAACAGGGGTGAGCGCAAGGATAAATCAATGAGAAGAAGGGAAAGGCAAGCATGCAGCACAAAATGGGCTGAGAGTGAGGAGAAAGCAGTGAGAAGGAGGGAAAGGCATGCAGCAGACATTCACAAAACATGGCAGAGAGGAGGGAGAAAATAGTGAAAAAGAGGGAAAGTCTAGGAGCAGGCATGCACAAAACAGGGCCAGGAGCACGGGGAAAGCAGTGAGGAGGAGGAAAAGGCAGGCAGCAAGCACACACATGACAGCACTGAGAGCGAGGTGAAAGCAGTGAGAAGGAGGGAAAGACAGGCATGTACACAATGGGGCTGAGAGCGAAGTGAAAGCAGTGAGGTGGAGGGAAAAGAAGGCAGCAGGCACACACCAGATAGAGCCGTGAGCTAGGGGAAGCAGTGAGAAGGAGGGAAAGGCAAGCAGTAGCCAGCACCAAATGGGGCTGAGAGCAAGGGAAAAGCAGTGAGAAGGCGGGAAAGGCAAGCAGTAGGCAAAAGAAAATGGAGCTGAGAGTGAGGGGGAAGCAGCAAGAAGGAGGGAATGGTAGGCAGCACGCATGCACAAAACGAGTTGAGAGCAAGGAGAAAGTTGGTGAGAAGGACGGAAAGTGAAAGAACAGGTCACACAAAACGGGACTGAGAGCAAGAAGAAAGCAGTTAGAAGGAGGGAAAGACAAGCAGCAATCATGCATATAATGGGGCTGAGAGCAAGAAGAAAGTAGTGAGAAGGAGGGAAAGGCAAGCAGTAGGCAGCAGAAAATGGGGCTGAGAGCAAGGAGAAAGCAGCAAGAAGAAAACAATGGAAGCAGCAGGTATGCAGAAAACAGGGCTAAGTGCAATGAGAAAGCAGTGAGAAGGAGGGAAAGGCAAGCAGCAGGCATGCACAAAACGCGGCTGAGAGCAATGAGGAAGCAGTGAGAAGGAGGGAAGTTAAGGGGGCATGCACACAAAAAGTGTGTGGTGGGGAGCAAGGAGAAAGCAGTTTGAATAAAAAAAGGCAAGCAACAGTTCGCGCAAAGTGGGGCTGACAGCAAGAATAAATCAGTAAGAAGGAGGGAAATTCAAGGAGCAGTCAAGCGCAAAACGGGGCTGAGAACAAGGAGAAAGCAGTGAGAAGGAAGGAAAGAGGAGCATCAGGCATGCACAAAACAGGATGAGAGCAAGGGGAAAGCATTGAGAATGAGGGAAAGGTAAGCAACAGGCAGCAAAAAACAGGGCTGAAAGCAAGAGGAAAGCATTAAGAAGGAGGGAAAGTCAAGGAGCAGTCACTCACAAAAGAAGGCTGAGAGCGAGGAGAAAGCAGTGAGGAGGAGGGAAAGGCAAGCAGCAGGCATAGAAAAAGGTAGGGTGGGAAGCAAGGAGAATGGTGTGAGAATGAGAGAAATTCAAGCAACATGCAGCAAAAATCAGGGCTGAAAGCAAGAGGAAAATACAGAGAAGGAGGAAAAGTAAAGGAGCAAGCATGCACAAAATGAAATGGGTCTGGAAGCAAGGAGACAACAGTGAGAACAATGGGAAGCAAGCAGCAGGCACGTACAAAATAGGACTGAAAGAAAGAAGAAAGAGTGAGAATGAGGTAAAGGCAAGGAGCAGTCATGCACAAAATCCAGCTGAGAGCAAGCAGAAAGCAGTGAGAAAGAGGGAAAGGGGAGCAGCAGGCACACACATACTGGCTGAGCGGAAGGAGAAAGCAGTAATAATGAGGGAAAGTCAAACAGCAGGCACAAACAAGACAGGCTGAGAGCACGGAGAACGCAGTGAGAAGGAGGGAAAGGCAAGCAACAGGTATACACATAATGAGGTTGAGAGCAAGGAGAAAGCGGTGAGAAGGAGTGAAAGGCAAGCAACAGGCATGCACATAATGGGGTTTAGAGCAAGGAGAAAGCAGTAGGAAGAAGGGAAAGGGAAGTAGCATGCACACAAAAGACAGGGCTGAGAGGAAGGGGAAAGCAGTAAAAAGGAAGGAAAGGTAGGGAGTAGGCATGCACACAACGGCGTGAGAGCAAAGTGAAAGCAGTAAGGAGGAGGGAAAGGAAGGCAGCAGGCACACACACAACAGGGCTGTAATCTAGGGGATGCAGTGAAAAGGAGGGAAAGGGAAGCAGCAGGCACACACAAGACAGGGCTGAGAGCAAGAAGAAAGCAGTGAGAAGGAAGGAAAGGCAAGCAGTAGGCATGCCCAATCAATGCAGAGATCAAGGAGAAAGCAGTGAGAATGAGGGCAAGGCAAGCAGCAGGCATGCCGAAAACAGGACTGAGAACAAGGAAAAATCAATGAGAATGAAGTCAAGACAAGTAGCAAGCAGGCCTTAAACAGGGCTGAGAGCACGAGAAATCCGTGAGAACGAGGAAAGGAAAGCAGCAAGCACATACAAAATGGAGCTGAGAGCAAGGAGAAAACAGTGAGAAGGAGGGAAAGTCAAGCAGCAGGTGCACATGAAATGGGATGAGAGCAAGGAGAATGTAGTGAGATGGAGGGAAAGGCAGGTAGCAGGGATGCACACGACGTGGCTGAGAGCGAAGTGAAAGCAGTGAGGAGCACGGAAAGGAAGGCAGCAGGCACACACACAACACGGCTGTGAGCTAGGGGATGCAGTGAAAAGGAAGGAAAGGCAAGCAGCAGGCATGCAGTGAGAAGGAGGGAAAAGCAAGCAGTGGGGATGCACAAAATGGGGCTCAGAGCAAGGAGAAAGCAGTGGGAAGGAGGGAAAGGGAAGCAGCAGGCACACACAAGACAGGGCTAAGAGCAAGAAGAAAGCAGTGAGAAGGAAGGAAAGGCAAGCAGTAGGCACGCCCAAAACAAGTCTGATATCAAGGAGAAAGCAGTAAGAATGAGGGCAAGGGAAGCAGCAGGCACGCCCAAAATAGGGCTGAGAACAAAGAGCAAGCAATGTGAGTGAAGGCAAGAGAAGCAGCAGGCATGCACAAAACAGGGCAGAGATCAAGGAGAAAGCAGTGAGAATGAGGGCAAGGCAAGCAGCAGGGAGACCCAAAATGGGGCTGAGAACAAAGAGAAATCAATGTGAATGAAGGCAAGACAAGCAACAGGCAGGCCTAAAACAGGGCTGAGAGCAAGAAGAAAACAGTGAGAAGGAAGGAAAGTCAAACATCAGGCATGCACAAAGCAGGATTGATAGCAAGGAGAAAGCAGTGAGATGAGTGAAAGGGAAGCAGCAAGCACACACAAAATGGGTCTGAGAGCAAGGAGAAAACAGTGAGAAGGAGGGAAAGGCAGGCAGTAATCATGCACAAGCAGGCTGAGAGCAAGAAGAAAGTAGTGTGAAGGAGGGAACGCCAAGGAGCAGGTGCACATGAAACGGGGCTGAGAGCAAGGAGAAAGCAGTGAGAAGGAGGGAAAGACAAGAAGCAAGCAACACCAAACAGGGCTGAGAGCAAGTAAAAAAGCAGTAAGAAAAAAAAGGGAAGCAGGAGATATGCACAAACAGGACGGAGAGCAAGTTGAAAGCAGTAAGAAGAAGGGAAAGGCAAGCAACAGGCAGCACAAAGCAGTGCTGACAGCAAGATGAAAGCATTAAGAAGGAGGGAAAGTCAAGGAGCAGTCACTCACAAAACAGGTCTGAGAGCAAGGAGAAAGAAGTGAGAAGGCGGGAAAGGCAAGCATCAAGCATGCATAAAACGGGTCTGAGAGCAAGAAAAAGGCAGTAAGAAAAAAAGGGAAGCAGAAGGTACGCACAAAACAGGACAGAGAGCAAGTTGAAAGCAGTGAGAAGGAGGGAAAGGCAGGCAGCAGGGATGCACATGACGTGGCTGAGAGCAAAGTGAAAGCAGTGAAGAGAGGGAAAGGAAGGCAGCAGGCACACACACAAAAGGGCTGTGAGCTAGGGGATGCAGTGAAAAGGAAAGAAAAGGCAAGCAGCAGGCATGCAGTAAGAAGGAGGGAAAGGCAAGCAGCTGGCATGCACAAGATGGGTCTTAGAGCAAGGAGAAAGCAATAGGAAAGAGGGAAAGGCAAGCAGCAGGCATGCACAAAATGGGGCTCAGAGCAGGGAAATAGCAGTGAGAAGGAGGGAAAGGGAAGCAGCAGGCACGGCCAAAACAAGTTTGATATCAAGGAGAAAGCAGTAAGAATGAGGGCAAGGCAAGCAGCAGGCACGCCCAAAGTGGGGCTGAGAACAAAGAGAAAGCAATGCGAATGAAGGCAAGACAAACAGCAGGCAGGCCTAGAACAGGGCTGAGAGCAAGGAGAAAGCAGTGAGAATGAGGGAAAAGCAAACATAAGGCATGCAGAAAACAGGACTGAGAGCAAAGTAAAAGCATTGAGATGAGGGAAAGGGAAGCAGCAAGCACGCACAAAATGGGGGTGAGAGCAAGGAGAAAACAGTGAGAAGGAGGGAAAGGCAGGCAGTAAGCATGCACAAAGAAGGCTGAGAGCAAGGAGAAAGTAGTGAGAACTGAAATTCAAGGAGCAGGTGCACATGAAACGGGGCTCAGAGCAAGAAAAAAAGCAGTAAGTAAAAAAAAGGGAAGCAGCAGGTACGCACAAAACAGGACGGAGAGCAAGTTGAAAGCAGTGAGAAGGAGGGAAAGGCAAGCAACAGGCAGCACAAAGCAGTGCTGACAGCAAGATGAAAGCATTAAGGAGAGAAAGTCAAGGAGCAGTCACTCACAAAACGGGGCTTAGAGCAAGGAGAAAGCAGTGAGAAGGAGGGAAAGGCAAGCATCGAACATGCACAAAATGGGCTGAAAACAAGGGAAAGGCAGTGAGAATGAGGGAAAGGCAAGCAGCAGGCATGGAAACAAGGTGGGGTGGGAAGCAAGGAGAAAGGTGTGAGAAGGAGAGAAATTCAAGCAACAGGCAGCAAAATACAGGGCTGAAAGCAAGAGGAAAGCAGAGAGAAGGAGGAAAAGTTAAGGAGCAGGCATGCACAAAATGGGGCTGAGAGCAATGAGACAGCAGTAAGAAAAAAAGGAAGCAGCAGGCACGCACAAAACAGCGCTGAGAACAAGGAGAAAGCAGTGAGAACGATGGGAAGGCAGGCACCAGGCATGCAGAAATCAGGGCTGAAAGCAAGTAGGTAGAAAGCCGTGAGAACGAGAGAAAGGGAAGCAGCAGGCATGCACAAAACAGGGCTGAGAGCAAGGAGAAAGCAGTTAAAAGGAGGGAAAGGCAGGCAGCAGACATTCACAAAACATGGCTGAGAGGAAGGAGAAAATAGTGAAAAGGAGGAAAAGTCAAGGAGCAGGCCTGCACAAAACGGGGCTGAGAGCAAGGAGAAAGCAGTGAGAAGGAGGAAAAGGCAGGCAGCAAGCACGCACATGACAGCACATAGAGCAAGGAGAAAGTAGTGAGAAGGAGGGAAAGGCAGGCATGTACACGATGGAGCTGGCAGTGAAGTGAAAGCAGTAAGTTGGAAGGAAAAGAAGGCTGCAGGCACACACCCAATAGGGCTGTGAGCTAGGGGAAGCAGTGAGAAGGAGGGAAAGGCAAACCGTAGGCAGCAAAAAATGGGACAGAGAGTGAGGGGAAAGCGGTGAAAATGAGGGAAAGGCAGGTAGCACGCATGCACAAAATGGGGCTGAGAGCAAGGAGAAAGCAGCAAGAAGAAAAAAAGCAAGCAGCAGGTACGCACAAAACAGGGCTGCGTGCAATGAGAAAGCAGTGAGAAGGAGGGAAAGGCAAGCAGCAGCCATGCACAAAACGCGACTGAGAGCAATGAGGAAGCAGTGAGAAGGAGGGTGGGTGTCGGGGAGGAAGGAGAAAGCAGTGGGAATAAAAGAAAGGCAAGCAACACTTTGCACAAAGTGGGGCTGACAGCAAGAATAAATCAGTAAGAGGGAGGAAAATTCAAGGAGCAGTCAAACGCAAAATGGGGCTGGGAACAAGGAGAAAACGGTGAGAAGGAGGGAAAGGCAAGCAACAGGTTCACACATATTTCAGTTGAGAGCAAGGAGAAAGCAGTGAGTAGAAAGGAAATGCAAGCAGCAGGCATACACAAAACGGGGCTCAGAGCAAGGCGAAAGCAGTGGGAAGGAGGGAAAGGCAAGCAGCAGGCACGCCCAAAATGGTGATGAAAGCAAGGAGAAAACAGTCAGAAGGGGGGAAAGGCAAGCAGTAGGCAGCACAAATTGGGGCTGAGATTGAGGGGAAAGCAGTGAGAAGGAGGGAAGGGCAGGCAGCACGCATGCACAAAAAGGACTGAGAGCAAGGAGAAGGTAGTGAGAAGGAGCGAAAGTCAAGGAGCAGATGCACACAAAATGGGTCTGAGAGCAAGGGGAAAGCAGGAAGAAGAAAAAAAAGGGAAGCAGCAGGTACACACAAAAAAGGGCTGAGTGCAATGAGACAGCAGTGGGAAAAAGAGAAAGGCAAGCAGCAGGTAGCACAAAGTGGGGTTGACAGCAAAATGAAAGCTGTAAGAAGGAGGGAAATTCAAGGAGCAGTCATGAGCAAAACGGGGCTGAGAGCAAGGAGAAAGCAGTGAGAAGGAGGGAAGACAAGCATCAGGCATGCACAAAATGGGCTGAGAGCAAGGGAAAGCAATGAGAATGAGGGAAAGGAAAGCAGCAGGCATGGAAGCAAAACAGATGGGGTGGGAAGCAAAGAAAAAGCAGTGAGAAAGAGAGAAATGCAAAGAACAACCAGCAAAAAACAGGCGGAAAGGAAGAGGAAAGCAGAGAGAAGGAAAAGTTAGGGAGCATGAAGACATAAAATGGGGCTGAGAGCAAGGAGAAAGCAGTGAGAAAGAGGGAAAGGCAGTCAGCAGGCACAAACAAGATGGACTGAGAGCAGGGAGAAAGCAGTGAGAATGAGGCAAAGTCAAAGAGCAGGCCCACAAAAAGCTGGGGGAGCGAGCAAGGAGAAAGCAGTAAGAACAAGAGAAAGCAACAGTCAGCACAGAATGGGGCTGAGAACAGGAGAAAAGCAGTCCGGAGGAAGGAAAGTCAAGGAGAAGGCTCACACAAAATGAAGCTGAGAGGAAGGAGAAAGAAGTGTGAAGGAGGGAAGGGCAAGCTGCAGGCATGCACAAAATAGAGCTGAGAGCAAGAGGAAATCAGTGGGAATCAGGGAAAGGAAAGGAGCAGGCATGCACAAAACGAGGCTAAGAGCAAGGAGAAAGCAGTGAGAACATGGGAAAGGGAAACAGCAGGCACAAAGAAGACGTGGCTGAAAGGAAGGAGAAAGTAGTGAGAAGAAGGGAAAGTCAAGGAGCAGGCACACAAAAAACAGAGGGGAGAGCAAAGAGAAAGCAGTGAGAACGAGAGAAAGGAAAGCAACAGGCAGCACAAAAAAGGCTGCGTGCAAGAAGAAAGCAGTGAGAAGGAGGGAAAATGAAGGACAAAGCTTGCACAAAACAGGGCTGAGAGAAGAAAGAAAGCAGTGGGAAGGAGAGGAAGGCAAATAGCAGGCATGCACAAAACGGATCTGAAAGGGAGGAGAGAGCAGTGAGATGGAGGTGAAGGCAAGCAGCAGGCATGCACAAAATGGAGTTTAGAGCAAGGAGAGAACAGTGAGAAGGAGGGAAAGGCAATGTTTAGTCATGCACAAAACAGAGGTGAGAGCAAGAGGAAAACAGTGAGAACGAGGGAAAGGCAAGCAGCAGACACCCACAAAACGGGGCTGACAGTAAGGAGAAAAAGTGAGAACGAAGGAAAAGCAAGGAGCAGCCACACACACAAGGGGACTGAGAGCAAAGAAAAAGCAGTGAGAATGAGGAAAAGACAAGCAGCAGGCACACACAAAACAGGCCTGAGAGCAAGGAGAAAGCAGTGAGAAGGATGGAAAGGGAAGCAGCAGGGATGCACAAAACGTGGTTGAGAGGAAGTAGAAAGTAGTGAGAAGAGGGGAAAAGCAAGCAGCAAGCACGCACAAAACAGGGCTGAGAGGAAGAAGAAAGTAGTGCAAAGGAGGGAAAGGCAAGCAGCAAACATGCACACAATGGGGTGGAGAGCAATGATAAAGCAGTGAGAAGGAGGGAAAGGCAAGCAGTAGGCCTGCACAAATCAAGGCTGAGAGCAAAAAGAAAGCAGTGAAAAGGAAGTAAGATCAAGGAGCAGGCATGCAAAAACTGGGTGCGGGGGAGGAAGGAGAAATATTAGGAACAAGAGAAAAGCAAGCAACAGGCAGCACACAACAGGGCTGAGAGCAAGAAGAAAGCAGTGACAAGGAAGGAAAGGCACGCAGGAGGCACGCACAAAATGGGGATGAGAGAAAGGAGACAGCAGTGAGAATGAGGGAACAGCTGGCAGCAGGCACACACAGAACGGGACTGAGAGCAAGGAGAAAGAAGTGATAAGGAGGGAAAGGTAAGTAGCAGGCACACACAAAGTGGGGCTCAGAGCAAGGAGAAAGCAGTGAGAAGGAGAAAAGGTAAGCAGAAAGCAGCAAAAAATGGGGCTGAGAGCGAGGAATGAGAAGGAGGAAAAGTCAAGAAGCAGGCACTCAAAATACCGGGGGGGAGTGAAGCAAGGAGAAAGCTGTAAAAGAGAAGCAGCAGGCACACGCAACACCTCCGTTTTTTGTGTGCCTTCTCCTTGCTTTTCCCTTGAAGGCTGTGCACGGCGTGTGGTGGGGGTTGGATGCACATGGGGGGTTAGTAGCACAGCCTTGTCACAGGCCCAGCCCTGTGGTCAACACCCTCAGTCCATTAAAAATAACATAGAAATTTCCTGAAAAAACCCACAGGTTACAGGGAAGGTATAGTTAGGAAACTGAATTAAAAAAACTTAGAAATTCACTAAAAACAAAAGGTTATAGGGACATTATATATAGGAAATAGAATAACAAAACTTTAGAAATTCACTGAAATAACAAAGGTTACAGGGACATTATAGTTAGGAAACAGAATAAAAAAACCTTAGAAATTCACTGAAAAAAACAAAGGTTACAGGGACGTTATAATTAAGAAATAGAAACCAAAAAACCTTAGAAATTCACTAAATAATAAAGGTTACAGGGACGTTATAGTTAGGAAATAGAATTAAAAAAACCTTAGAAATTCACTGGAAAATCTAAAGGTTAGGGACGTTATAGTTAGGAAATAGAGTAAAATAAAACCTTAGAAATTCATTGAAAAACAATGATTATTGGGACATTATAGTTGGGTATCTACTTGCACAAAACCATAGAAATTCAGCAGGTATAGGTACCAGTCCTAACTGTAACTTATGCCTCCGCAATGCACTGCTTATGACCTCACATATTATATCGCTCCTGACATGGTCAGTGACATCACTGATGAGATGGGTACCCCGGGACATAGCAGGAGCCAGCATGGGGAGTGGTGGTCCCCATAGCCATCAGTGGCATCTCGAGGGGGGCCACTTGGCCCTTCTCCAATGAAAATAGCCCCAGGGAGGTGGGCGTCCCAAGGGCTTGGAAGTACAAAACGGACCCCCTTCACCGTTTTAGTATAGCCTCGGGGAGGTGGTGGTCCCCGGGACAGCGGTGGTAGGGCGGTGCCCCCGCATCATATTGGCTTTAAGCCTCTAGGAGGTGGTGGTCCACAGGGACGTGGGGGGGGGGGGTGCGCAGCCCCCTGCATCATATTTGTTTAATGTCCCAGGGAGGTGGTGGTCCCCGGGGCAGCGGGGGGGCTGGTGGCCCTCCCTGCATTAAAATAACAGTACCACGTGACCTAGCCCACCTGGGGGCCAATTAAAAAGAAGCGCTGGGGGCTCTGCATTTTTTTTAAAAAAATCCGCAGATCCGCTGCAACATCTGCTGAATATTTTCTTTTAATGCTTTTTTTTACCTGGGGACCCGCAAACCATAGCTAAGTGGTCATGGTGTCCGTACCCTGGCCCTTTTAAAATATTTTTTACATTTTATTCTGGGACTTGGCTGAAGCCGAGTCCCAACATGTCTGCCAACACTTCCTTATAGAAGTGTTGACACCCAATCAGATCTCAGCACGAGATTGGAGGGGTAATGAATCCTTTGCATCCCTTTATATACAAATTTGGATTTTCTTTACGTTCTCTAACACCACTGAACAGATTTACACCAAACAACAAAAAGGGCACTTTCTGGACCAAGAGCTACCTTTTTGCCAAATTTGGTGTAATTTCGTCCAGTGGTTTCTGCGATATCCGTGTTCAAAATCCCTATGGAAAAATGAATGGTGGAAAAGCGTTTTGGGACTCCCCTTTTTCTCAGCCCCTGCTTGACAGATCACCCTAAAACTTTCCAGACAGATGGTGAAGTGTGTGTCGTAGTTTCTCGGCAAATTTCATGAAGATTCATAAAACGGTGCCAAAGTTATTAGCAAAACAAAAAAAGTTTTACATACATACAATATATAGGGGGTGATTCTAACCCCGGCAAAAAATGGCATTCTGACCGCGGCGGTCACCGCCGCGATCGACCGCCACTTTCCCACTCCGACCGCCACGGCGGTCATGACCGACGGGCTGGAGTTTGCGCACTCCGGCCCGGCGGTCGACCCAAGACCGCCAACCGCATCATGACCCTGCTTACCGCCGCGGTTTTTGGCGGTCGGGAACCGCCATGCGAACCATGGCGGTAGGCACTATCGGGGCCAGGGAATTCCATCCCTGGCACTGATAGGGGTCTCCCCCACCCCCCACTACCCCCCACGAGTCCCCCCCCCCACACCCTCCACCCCCTGCCACCCCCCAGAGATGTTACAAACCCCCTGCCCCCCCACCCCGACATGCACATACACGCACCCCGACATGCACGCACCCCCAACATGCACATATGCACACCTCCTACACACACACATACACAACGGGGGCACATACCCGCACACATACATGCCAACATGCGCACCCGCCGAACTACACACATTGCCCATAGGCACAGCAGCACCCCCCGCCCGCATGCACGCACTCACACACCCCCTCTACACACCCCCATGCACGCACACATCACACAACACCCCCCCACCCCCTCCCCTCACGGACGATCAACTTACCTTGCGTTGGTCCTCCGGGAGGCGACGGGAGCCATAGGGACGTGACTGCCAACAGAAGACCGCCAACAGAAGACCGCCACACAGAAATGTGGGTCGTAATTCTGTGGGCGGTGTTCTGCTGGCGTGGCGGTGGAGGTTGACCAGTCTCCACTTTCCCGCCGACCGCCAGTGTGGCTGCTGGCGGTTTTCCGGCGGAACGCTCCCAGCGGTCGGAATACGCGCCGCGGCATACCGCCGCGGTCGGCGGTCTTTACCGCGGCGGTAACTCGGCGGTCTTGCGAAAAGACCGCCAAGGTCAGAATCACCCCCATAGTTACCAAAAAATCCTCACCTATAGAAGTAATCCTATAAAGGGGGGGGGGTGCAATTTATTACTTTTTGGAATTCACAAAAATATACTGTATTAGGTTTAGAAAGCTGCTCCAGTCTCAACTTTCCAGGCACATTATTGGCAATTGAACACCCATAAGGCGATATGATGAATGTTTGCAAATAGTCAAACCGTTGGCCATCACTTGTGGTAGCATTCCAATCCATTGTTTTTTGCACATTGTGAATCTCCAGACAGAAGCCCACCTAATGCAAATCAGTACTGGCCCTGTTCCTCATGGAAACAGTTCATCCCAAACCTTGGTCATTTCACCTTGCACCCTGCCGCCTACTAGTTCCAATACACAGGTTTCCAACCTTGGGGGTGAGGGCACCTCCCCAGTCAACAACTACAAACATGGGAAGAGTTGGGCTGTCCAGCAAGGGGGACCTGTTTAAGAACGGCCAATTGATGTATTTTGAGGCTCTGACTGAACAGTACGCCATCCCAAAAGAGCCGTTCTTCCTATTGCAGCCCTGAAAGGGGGCCTAGGGGATATATGGACAGCTTACAAAAGTGAACCAGATACACATCAACTTCTGCAAACACAACACAGAATGGAATATGTCGTAAACTGATCAGCTGGATCAAGCCAAATCGTGCATGCACCAACATCGTTACAACCCCTGAGAGTCAAATGGGAAACAAAGCTTGCTAATTCACTCAACAATAAAAAATGTGATAGAGCACTGATATACCCACAAAGAGTATCCCATAGTGCCCATTTGAAGTTAAAACAATTTTACTTTCTACATGGACGTATCTTTCTCCTCACTGACCGCATAGTTCCTGAAGCTGCTGACACTTGCTCCAGGTGCGGCACCCCTGGGGCAGACCTGAAAACAAGCTATGGGACTGCCCACAACTTCAACATTACTGGACCTTGATATTATCCCACATGGAACAGATCAGGGGGATCACAGGAATTTCTACATGGGAGGGAGGAGCCCTGGGCTTTTATACAGGACAACGCAAACATAAAACAGTGACGAGGTTCCTGGACCTGACCCTAATCCTGGCTAAGAAGGTGAGCATGATGCAGTGTAAGCTCCCAACCTCAACTAGTCCATAACAGTGGCAGAACACATCTACCCAATTGGTGAAAGCTGAAGCAGTGGCGTTACTCAGAGAAGAAGCCAGGGTGATGCGTCACTGCCCAATAACACACAGATGGGTGGCACTAATTTCTAGGTTGATTGATGCCCTCTCTCCTTCCTTCTATGACTCTGCAGCTGCGGACCTCACCACACATAGTGGGGAACGGCCACTCTCCCTGGGGTTCCCTGGACATATCCACACTTCTTGTCTGATATCCAACCCACACCCTGACTACATAAGGCTAGAGTAAATTGAACAATCATACTCCCCCTTCTATGAGGCCAGGTCACCAATAGCCACTCCCTAATCAACTGGCCCACCGCTACCTCAGTCAATCACCTTCATCTCTTCCCCCTTAGGCCCCTCACATGCCCTCCAAGTGGACAGAGATGTCAAGCTGTTTGGTGATTTCTTCTGAAGGGCTGTTATATATAGTAGCAGACCACTTATTTTGTAACAGAGCACACATATTATTACTACTTATATGATTACGCTGTGTTCATGTGAAAAATCTTAATAAACATATTAAAAAAAAAAAATAGCTCCAGCTTAACTCATCAAATCTGATCTCCAAAGATGGTACTTCGACCAACTGCATTACCACCAACCTCTGGCCTCAGGAAGTCAGACATACACTGACCCCCATCAAGTGAAGTGAGGAACTTGTGTTTGATCGTGGGCAACCTCACGTCTCCCAGGTAAATAGAGTGACCATAAACTCCTCCTACTCTATGCAAACACTGAACCACATTTATCCACACTTTGGGCTGTCATAGAGGGTCTTTTCACCATAATGTAGGTCCTGTCCCTACTTGACTATCCGTATATAGAGATTTTACCAAAGTATCTCTCTCTGCCTCATTCTCTTCTGCCTCACTTCATCTTTAGGCACAGCCACAAGTTGTCGTAGCTTGACTCTTGCTCTAGGCAAGACTGCTGGTTTAAAGATGACAGTACTTATGTTTGTAGGTGACTATGACAGTCCTACAACAAGTCGCAACTGTCATCCCAATCCTCCCAATTTACAAGCAGGACCTCACCAAAAACCCAAACAGTAAAAGGTGATTTGTGGCAGCCTTTACACATGGACTCAAGAGTGTGACATCTCAGGGAGTGTTGTGGTTAAACGGAGAGTACCCCTTTCTAACATAAACAACATGTCTCAATCAAACACAGGCAATGAATGAGATGCAGTAAAGTTTTCAATAGGTTTTATTGACAAAACTACAATCTACAATATGTTGCATGGGCTGCAATGATTAGGATAATGAACAGTGTAAGAAACAAAATTGTGAAGACGAGAGTCATTAATACAAAGACACCCACCATCTTGCAATAACATGAAATGACAAGAGATGTAAAATATGTCCTAATACCCTAGCATAATTAACCTAACCCCTAACCTAAAAGAAGAGAGCTAGGTGTGTTAAACCTAATCTGCCAATGCCATGTCCATGAGAAGAGCCCCCCAACCCTTGTTACCTTGAAATGAGGTCTCAAGCTCAGACTCCGTAGGGACACTAAGGGGGTCATGAAAAAGTCTGGCGGGCGGCAGAGGCCGCCCGCCAGACTTCCCCCCTCCAAAATACCGCTCCGCGGTCGCAAGACCGCTGAGGGTATTTTGGCTTTTGCACTGGGCTGGCGGGCGACCGCCAAAAGGCCGCCCGCCAGCCCAGTGCAAAAACCCTTCCCACGAGGACGCCGGCTCAGAATTGAGCCGGCGGAGTGGGAAGGTGCGACGGGTGCAGTTGCACCCGTCGCGAATTTCACTGTCTGCAATGCAGACAGTGAAATTCAAAGTGGGGCCCGCTTACGGGGGCCCCTGCAGTGCCCATGCCATTGGCATGGGCACTGCAGGGGCCCCCAGGGGCCCCACGACACCCCATACCGCCATCCTGTTCCTGGCGGGCGAACTGCCAGGAACAGGATGGCGGTATGGGGTGTCTGAATCCCCATGGCGGCGCAGCGAGCTGCGCCACCATGGAGGATTCAGAAGGGCAGCGGAAAACCGGCGGGAGACCGCCGGTTTTCCTCTTCTGACCGCGGCTGAACCGCCGCGGTCAGAATGCCCTGCGGGGCACCGCCAGCCTATTGGCGGTGCTCCCGCCGACCCTGGCCCCGGCGGTCTAGTACCGCCGGGGTCAGAATCACCCCCTAAGACTGGGTCAGCATCAAGGCGACATGCAGCATCGATAGCAGCGATGGCATGTGGTTGGAATCCCTCTGAGTATCTGTCTAAGTGAGGTGCATTTATTCAGATCTGCTCGGACCCCTGACGTAGGTCTGTTCTCAAACAATAGATAACAAGACATGCTTGGGACAGCAATTTATGTAAACAATTCCCTCAAAGGCTTGAAGAGGGAAAGTACCTACTGTGAATAGCTGCAATTTGTTTATCTTTTTCGGTTGATATTGACACCTTCGTGTGGTGGCACTGATAACGTGAAACTAAAACACTGGCCTAACTAGAAACAATGCAGCCATCTTGGAAACATATAATTAAATAATTGCGCTAAAACAAAGCAAGCTAAGTAGGGTAAAAGTCACTAGGTGACGGAGGCACAGGTCCGCAAGCCAGAAGGCTAAGCTAACTCCTGTTTCCTATTAAAAAAAGATAGGATTCACTACAAAGCATGCTTCAACATGATTAGAGAACCCCTGGAAACCACATACCCATCACCCAACACTTTTCACATATTTTACACTATAAATCCTCTATCAGGCAAATATATATATCAAAAGGGATAACCTCTTACTTTACTGCCCAGGGGAGGGATCCAGGCCACCACCAAGATATGAAGTGTTCTCAAGATTTTACAGTAAAATACAATACATTAGAGGAAAGTTGCATAATTTCTGTCAACCAAATTCATTTTATGAGTGCTAGACCCCACCATTCCCGAATCTGTGAACTAAGTTGTGCAAATAGCTTTGTGATGTGAACACAAGTGTGAACCACGAGTGTGAGTCCAAGAGCTGAGCACCATTGGAAATGTATTGATGATGATATATTGAATGTATTTAATAGGTGGGGACACAAATGTTGCTAGATTAAAAATTGTATAGATTTTGTGGAATATCTTCTCAACTTTCTGTGTATACCCAGAGTTACAAAACATATGAATTGAAGAAATCTTATTTTGTAACTATAATGAGGTTTTTAAATGGGGGATTTGTTTTATTTCTACTAAATCAAAAATATATGTTTTGATATTTGCAAATGAGATGGAGATTTATTGAGCAAGAGTAATGGTTAGGCATTTAAAAATGGAATTGATGGTAACTTAGAGGGCTTGATGTTGTTGTTGTTCATTCCAGACAGAGACCAATTATAGACAAAACAACATTGACCCTTATCTAAAATGTCCTTCTCTGAATTGGAACACAACTACCTCAGACCAGTTTGGGCCTCAACAATTAAGTACAGATGGAGTGCTGTGGCATAATGAGCAATGCGGCCCAAATTTAGACTTTAGTGTGAGACTTGAGGCATCTCACAGAGACAAGCAAATAAATGATGGGTGGAATACTACAATTAATCACACTCACAATTGATTACTCTGTGTCACATAAATTCAAGTAGGGTGTGGGACTGCTTTCTTCGCATTAGGAAGGGGCATATCCTAGCAGGTTCAGCTGACTGTCACTACTAGAGCATAGCCAATGTTTATACTTAGGTCCTTATTTTAACATTGGCGGTAAATCCTGCTTACTGCCACAGTGACGGCCGCCAACATACCGCCCCCATATTATGACACACAATCACCAATCCGACAGAATACTGCCACATACACAAATCAGCCAGCCCAAAGGTCAGTGCTAAAGTGGCGGTACCAACACCCATACCGTTACGCCAACAAAACAATGCCCACCACATCATGACCCACGAATTACCACGGTGGATATTCAGTGGCGGTAAACCACTGGCGGTACATACTGCCGTACTCAGAATGGACACCCACATACAAAACAACACTACATTGGCCGATATGAAAAACACACATCTAACAGTCATACACAGACCACACCCACCCACCCACAGCACCATAAAACACCCACCCACATTACCCACAACCCTTTACGAACAACAATTACTGCCAGGAGAGTGACACGAACAGCACATAGACAACTATACACACATCACATACACCCATACATCCCTCACGCACTGCACATCACACACCCCACCACATTAATCAACAAACTCTCTCCAACACACACTACACAATACCCATGTCCCCACTGAGGCACCCCCGTTTCACTGATGAGGAGTTAGGGGTTATGGTGGAGGAAATTGTCAGGGTAGAGCCACAGCTGTTTGGAGCATAGGTACAGCAAACAACCGTTGCCAGGAAGATGGCGCTATGGTGGAGAATCGTGGACAGGGTGAGCGCCGTGGGACAGCAACCAAGAACAAGGGATGACATCAGGAAGAGGTGGAACGACCTACAGAGGAAGGTACGTTCCGTGGCAGCAAGGCACCATCTCGCCATACAGAGGACTGGTGGTGGACCCCCACCACCTCCCCCACAGCTCACAGCATGGGAGGAGCAAATCTTGGCATTGCTGCATCCTGGAGTAGCCAGACGACTGGACACTGGTAAGTCAAAATGTACCACTTATCACCCCGTACCTGCATACCATCACACCCCCTCACCCTCACTCCTATCACTCCACTCCATCCCACACACTGCACCAATGCAGATGACTAACCCTAATGCTAAATCCTGCATGCCATACCAATGCATGGACAGCCCTCCCAGTCCTGCATGGACACCAATCACTAAAGCATGCACAGCACAGGGAAACTAACAATCCCACAATACATCACCATACACATACAAAGGTGGCAGGGCAAGAGCAATGATAGAGGGGAAGCCAGGGATGTACAATATGTTACAGACATGAAGCATAATACATCACTTACATGCCCACAGTTGCCCCAGCCAATGTCAGCAGAGAGGAAGTGCCATGACTATCCAGTCCCCCAACAGAAGATGCCCCCAGTGATGACAGTAACTCTGGACTTCAGGATCTGGACCAACAACCTTGCCCATCAGGGACCAGTGGGCAGTTGGTCACTCCAGCCCACTCCCAGTTCACCACAGAGCCTCCCCCCTCAGTATTCAACACCACAGCACCCACCCAGCGTGCCCACACCTCTGCCCCCAGGACACATCAATCAGCAGTGTGCCCACCTGTACAGGGACCCCAGTCCACAACTCATACCCAAGACAATCAGGGACCTGGGGTCAGTGGCAGTGGGCACACCGTTCAGGGGACACAGGCACAGGGCAACAGAGACACTGGGAGGACCGCTGTGTGCCGGGGGAGGACAGGCCCAGGGAAACGACTCTCCAGGAGGCACTCACCGAGATCCTGGGAGCCTACCAACATTCGCAGGACATGATGGGCCAGATCCTGGACAATGTGCAGGAAAACAGGCGGCTGTAGGAGGAACAGTATCAGGGGATCACTGAGGATTTGCAGGTCATCAACACCACCTTGATCTCCATAGCAGTGGTGCTGGCAGACATGGCCAACATCATGAGAGAAGCAACAGCACAGCAGTGGGCCCTTACCACTAGCCAGTCCATTGACCAGCCCTTCACTTCCGCTGCAGCTAGTGGGCAGGAGGCCCCACCACAGAACCCACAGGCCACTAGCACCCCTCCCCCTGCAGAAGGTGAACCACCCACAAACATTCCCTGCGACCCAGACAGAAGCCAGAGACACTTGCCAAGACCCCCGCCAGGAAATGAGACTCTCCTAATTGTCCCCCTTGTGTCCCACACTGTCACCTTGTCCACTTTGAACTGCCTTTGCTCCCTTCCTATGGCCCCTTGGACACTGGACCTGTGCTAGAAACAGACTGGAACAATACCCTGGACTTTCTACACCATCACTCCATTCCATTGCACTTTTCCTTCAAAACCCTTGAACACAACTTGACTACTAGTATTTTATGTGTTGAAAATGTGCATTTATGGAAACAGACACATCTAGTGCAAATTATATGAACACTGTGAGAGCATAGAAATAATGACCTGTAGCTGTCTGCAGTCATCACATCAGTACACAGTTGTTATCTCACCAGCATCTGTAAAATGACAAGCCATAGGTGACAGTAAGTTGAAATGCAAAGGAAGTTAATGCCATCATGTTACAGTCACACAGAAAACATCACTAGTCAGAGTAATGGTCAGTTGCACTGTCTCACCTGTCTGTCATTGGAAGTATTGACGTATAACTGATGTTCGGTTGTCCTCATCCTCATCCTCTGCCTCCTCATCCTCCCTGTCCTCAGGCACCACTGCTGCCACAGGGGCATCTCCAGTCTCCTTCTTCTGCAGAAAAGGTACATGCCGTCTGAGGGCCAGAGTGTGCAACATGCAGCATGCCACTAATATCTGGCAGACCTTCCTGGGTGAGTAGCACAGGGATCCACCTGTCAGATGGAGGCACCTGAACCTGGCCTTCAGGTAGCCAAAGGTCCTCTCGATGATCCTTCTGGTTCGCCCATTTGTCTCATTATAACGTTCCTCAGCCCCTGTCCTGGCATTCCTCACAGAGTTTAGCAGCCATGATAGGTTTGGGTAGCCAGAGTCACCTGCAAGTATTGAGGGACAACATTTAGCCTCACACAATGCTATGGGGATGCCACCTGAAGGCATACACTAACATTCAGTGGGTGGGGACCCTGGCTCACCTATTAGCCACACCCTGTGCCTCTGTAGTTGGGCCATTACATTTGGGTTGCTGTTATTCCTTAGGACACTGACCCAGGATACTTGGCAGTGACGTGGGAGATGTACTGGTCCGCCAGGCACACCATTTCCACATTCAGTGAGTGGAAACTCTTACGATTCCTGAACACCTGTTCATTCTGGCTGGGGGAACAAACGCTATATGTGTCCCGTCCATCACCCCAACAATATTGGGCATATGTCCCATTGCATAGAATCCGGCATTCACAGTGGCCAGATCTTCCACCTGGGGGAAAGCTATTTAGCTGCACATGTGTTTCACCAGGGCAGACAAAACACTGGCCAGCACGAATGAAAACATCGGCTCTGACATTCCTGCTGCCAAGCCCACTGTCACTTGGAAAGAACCAGTTGCCAGGAAATGGAGGACTGATAGCACTTGCACAAGAGGGGGGATCCCAGGGGGATGACGGATAGCAGATATCAGGTCTGGCTCCAATTGGGCACACAGCTCTGTGATTGTGGCCCTGTCCAGTCTATAGGTGAGCATAATGTGCCTGTCCTCCAGTGTAGCCAAGTCCACAAGGGGTTCTGTACTCGGGGGTTGTTTCCTCCTCCTATTCATCCGCAGCGGTAGATATCTAAGGGACACAAGAGTGAGTAGGCTGTCACAATCTGAACAATGGAACCACCACCTCAGTGTACATAGTGCATTTTTGTGATGGGACAGTGGGAATGGCAAGGTATGTGCTAATCTAGGCTGTGACACAGATAAGGTTGATATGCTCGTTGTCCACCACCATGAAATGGCAACTGCCTGTCCTTTGTTTAGGGACAGGTGGAAGTGAGGTAACTCCGCCAACGCTGGACGTCATGGTGGAAAGCGGTCTTGCAGTGCTGTGCAATTCCTCATTGGATAATATGGGGCTCTATGGAGTACAGTGGCCAATGGGAATCAGCGCCAGCGGTGACGGTGTACACCTCCGCCGACCTGACCGCCATTTTCCATCAGATTCCTCACTTGTTTCCTGACCTTCAACAGGAGAACACCTACACTGCGTATGCTGTTGTGACCTGTGTCTGGAACCTACTGTGCCCCATGTGACCAGGGAAAGGGCCCCTGCCTTCACTGCGGAGGAGTTGGAGCGATTGGGGGATGGGGTCCTACCCCAGTACGGGCTGCTGTATGGGCATCCAGACCAACAGGTGAGTACACCCTGGACACAATGCATGTGTGAAGGATACATGGAGATGTGTGTCGGAAACAGTGGGAGGACCTGAAACGCTGGGCATGGAAGACCGCGGAGGCCAAGCTGGGGATAGCCTCCCAATGAGGAAGGGGTGCCCGTCGGAACCTGACCCTCCTGATGGCCCGCATACTGGGGGTGGCCTACCCAGAGCAGGATGGGCGCTTGAGGGCATCACAGCAGCCACAAGGGCATGAGTACAGTGGGCATTACTACAATAATTGCTGCGTGGCATGGGATCCGGGTGATGGGTGTGAGTTAGTGGGTGCCCCCTAATGCCAGGTCAGACATTGCAGCGTGATCCAGCTCAAGAGTAATGGGTGTATGGCAAATGCAGGTAACCTAGCTTGTTAGCATTCCATGTCAGTTAGGGCTTTGTGGGTCCCAGGAAGGGTGCAGTTAGTGGTGTGTGGCCCTCATCTTGCCGTGGCATCTAGCCAAATCACTGGCAGTGCAATATATAGTGCTCAATCCTGATCCCTGTGTGTGACGGTGCTGTGTATGCCACCTGTGGTGTTGGAGCAGTAATTGACCCAGCGTTTCCTTTCTCTCTCTCCCCCCCTTTTTTCTTCTGTCATCCTGTCCATGTGTGCATTAGCATCATCTGGCGGAGGAGCAGGGGCACCAGCGACAGAGGAAGCGGCATCCACAGGACAGGAGGCAGAGTCCACCGACGCCGAGGGAACCAGTGGAACGGAGGGCGAGGGGAGCACCACAGTGGAGACAGGAGGTGACAACACAGACTCTGATACCTCCTCCGATGAAAGCTCCCTGTTGGTGGCAGACACCTCTGTGACCACCCCATCTGCAGGTACAGCCGCCACCCCGTACCAGCACCTCCCTCCCAGTAGCCCCTCAGCGAGTTGCCTGTGCCCGCTCGCCCAGGAGGGTGGGCATTTCCTTCGCCCCAGGCACCTCAGGCCCTGCCCCAGGGAGCCCTGCTGTCCTGAGTGAGGAGTCTATTGACCTCCTGAGATGCATCTCTGCAGCGCAGTCGACCATTGTAAATGCCATCCAGGCATCCCAGATGCAGCAATGCAATGCATTCCTGGAGGGCATCCACGGTGGATTGCCGGCCCAACAGAGATTGATTCAGGCTCTGGCCTCCTCTCTGATGGCAGCCATTGTCCCTGTTCCTACCGCCCCCCCCCTCCAACTACCACTTCCCAGTACCAGTCTCCTCAACCCCAACCCATCCCATGCACACATACAGACGAGCATGCACACAAGACAACACACAAGAGTGGCACAGTCAAACACAGGCACCACACTTCATCCCACAAGCACTCACAATACCAGACAGTTGCAGACACAACCACATCCACTGCCTCCACTGTCTCCCCCCTCCTCCTTCACCTACCTCACAGTCACGTCCGCACTCACATCTGCATGCACTGCATCAACATCCACCACCAGCATCACCACACCAAGCAGCACACACACCTCACTAGCAGACACCTCCACTACATCCATCCACGCATCCTCTGTGCCCCCTCCCACCCTGTCTGTACCCCCCGTAAAGGACACAAACGCAAGCACTCTGACACCCAACAGCCATCAACCTCACAACAGCACACTGCCCATGCACCTTCACCGAAGTTCAGCATACATACACCTCCAACAATCACTCCCTCAACCTCCACTCCCGTCCCTCCTCCCTCATCCCGCCCCACCGTCCCTAAGATGCTTTTCCTTGCCCAACTTGACCTCTTTCCTCCCCCACCCACCCATCCTACCCGTAAGAGCAGGGTCCCAATGACCCAGCCCAGCACCTCAGCCAAACAGTCCAGGCGGACAGTGGAGGCACCTCCTAGTAGTGGTGGCAAGACAGTGAAGGATCCCACTCCACCATCCAGGAAGGTTAAGGATCCCACACCTCCTGCCATGAAGGGGAAGAAGCCCTCAACTCCTGCCATGAAGGGGAAGGCGCGCGCACCTCCTGCCATGAAGGGGAAGAAGGCCTGGACTCCTGCCAGGAAGGCAGGCTCCTCAGGGGGATGGAGGGGGCACTTCAGCCGAATACAGGAATATGCCGGCACATCCTGCCATGAAGGGGAAGAAGTCCTCAACCCCTGCCAGGAAGGCTAAGGAAGGCTAAGGATCCCACACCTTCTGCCATGAAGGGTAAGAAGCCCTCGACTCCAGCAGAGGCTGTCAGGGTGACACCACCACCACCAGTGGTCACGGGGCCCTCACTGCCAGCTGAGGAAGTGCAGCCTACTCCTCCTGCAGAGGCTGCCTAGGAGGCACCTTCACCTGCTGAGACAGTGCAGCCATCACCTCCAGCAGAGGCTACCCAGGAGACACCTTCACCTGTTGACACAGTGCAGCCCTCACCTCCAGCAGAGGCTGTCAGGGTGGCACCACCACCAGTGGTCACGGGGCCATCACCGCCAGTTGAGGAAGTACAGCCTACTCCTCCTGCAGAAGCACCTTCACCTGCTGACACAGTGCAGCCTTCACCTCCAGATGACATGGTGCAGCCCTCACCACCAGCGAAGGGCATGTAGGCCACCCTCCAGAGACTGCTGTACAAGGGGCCCCCTCCAGAAAGCAGTGGGCATGTTCCCCACCTGAGAGACTGTGACCTTGCACTCCCCGGCAGAGAGAAATGGGCATGGAGCCCCCTCCAGAACCTGTGGGAAAGTCACCCACCGGAGAGACTGTGGCATTGCACTCCCCAGTAGAAAGAACTGGGCCTGGAGCTCCCTCTAGAAACAGTGGCAAAGTCACCCACCTGAGAGACTGTGGCTTTGCACTCCCCAGCACACAGAAATGGGCATGGAGCCCCCTCCAGAAGCAGTGGGCATGTTCCCCAACTGAGAGACTGTGACCTTGCACTCCCCAGCAGAGAGAAATGGGCATGGAGCCCCCTCCAGAACCAGTGGGCATATTCCTGTATCTGGCTGAGGTGCCAACCACCCTCCATCCCTCTGAGGTGCCTGCCCACTTGCAAACTGATGCCCCTGCAGAGTTCTATCCGGATGATGTCAGGATTCGAGTTGGACCTTGGACTGTGCCCTGTGGCCCTGTCGGCCCTTAGTACTTTGGACTGGGTAATGGCCCTTTGTGTACATTTGTACATATCTATTTTTCATACAATTGGTTCATTTGGTAGCTGTTCAAAATCAATACTTTCTCATTACTGCATTCTTGTTGTCCTTGCATTATTATGCTGTGTGTCATGTGCCATTGTTTTTCGTCTGCAGCTGGTTGTGTGTATGGTGTGTGTGTGTCTGGTGTGTGTTGTGTGTGTGTGTGTCACTCTAATTTTCTTCCCTCCCTTGTGTGCTAGCGAATTGGGTTTGGCGGCTATACTCACCGTCGTCGTCTTTGTCGGCATTGGTGTTCCAGGTGGAGCATGGCGTCGATGAGCATGGGGAAGAATTGCAGTTCCGGTTCCATGGCAGCTTTGTCCTTCTCTGTGTCCCCGATGGTGAGTCTTTGGTCTTCTGTGATCTGTTTCCACCAGGCTTTTGATGGCGTTGGTACCGCTCCGGAAATTGTGGAGGTTTCCTGTGTCATGATATGGTGGGTGGCACTTTGTCTTCCTCCTGGCTGTTGACGGCTACCGCCGTGGCCAGTGGTTTTAACGCCCTGGCAGTTGGTGTGGTACATTGGCTGTCTATGGGAGTTATCACCGCCATGGTCATAATTTTGCGGTAATTACCGCCAGCCTGTTGACGGTATTACTGCCACTTTATCACTCACCGCCAATATCATAATGAGAGCCTTAGTCCTTATTTGTGGCGGCAGAGTGAGCAAAATACATTGGACCAGAGTGAGGCCAAGTGCAAGTTCCTGTGGCTGAGATCAATTCAAAATAGCACCTTATTAATTTGTTTTTTACTAGTCTTATGATGCTAAGCATTACACAGGCCATGCCTCACTGTACAGGGTTTCCAGTAGAACATACAGTCCACAGTTTAGTTATAGGATTAGCTGATGGTAAGGTGCCTCGCGCTCCTCATCAGCCCCCTCTCCCTCCCCCCCCACCCTTGTAGGAGTTGTTGAAATTCTAAGGTGAGGCTTTTATAATGGAGGTTACAATGGAGTCTGCTGACAAGCATAGACTCCACAACTTTTGTCCTAGAGATTAATATTGCTTTTATTTCTTTTAAAGTAAGGGTTGATTGCCAAGTGGAATCAAATGATTTTTTGTTTTGGTAGGCAATGTCTTGCTTAGTTGTAATATTTACTTTGCGTAGCAGAAACGTTGATACAGGGATCGAGTGTAGTGTTATATATATACATATCTATTTGTCTAACAAATAATTATTTTTTGTTTAACCAACAACTGTATCTGCAAATTAAGGGCACGGCAATGGGTTTTTCTTTTTCTCCCAATTTTGCGAATCTGACGATGGGATGGTTTGAACAACGAATAGCTTGGGCAGAAGAAAACGAGATTTACCAACAAAAAGTAGTGACTTGGTTGAGGTTTATTGATGACCTTTTTCTTATCTGGGATGGTACTGAGTCAGAATTTGATGAATACTTTAAGATCTTGAACTCTAATGTAGCCAAACTTAATTTCACCTACGACATCAGTGCAACACGTGTGACATTTCTAGATACAGAAATTTATGTTAAAGAGGGGACAATTCAGACTTCATTGCACAGGAAAATAACAGCTACGAACTCCATATTACATGCTAACAGTTTTCACCCACCACGAACAAAGTGGAACATTCCCTATGGTGAATTTCTACGAATAAAGAAAATCTGCTCAGAGCCGGAAGAGTGTGAGAAGCACTTGAAATTAGCGGAGGAGAGATTCCTGGCAAGACAATATCCGAAAAAGTGTTTAGCTCTGGCACAGAAACGTGTGAAACAATCATCAAGAGAACAACTAATTCATGGAGGAAACCAAGCCATTAAACATGCCAAACAACAACAGCTGAGGTTCATAACAACATACTCACAGAGTGCTACACAAGTTCGTAAAATCTTGGAAAACCATTGGGCAATTTTACAAATGGACCCAATAGTGGGGGAAATCATGGGACAATACCCATTAATGACTTTCAGAAGAACAGCAAACTTAAGGGATAAATTATCGCACAGCCATTTCCAAACTACAAAAGCAAACTGGTTACAGAAAACTGGCTTTTGGAAGTGCAGCAGCTGTAAGGCATGTAAAATTGGGGTGAATAAGAAAGAGTACTCAACAAATACTGGCATGGAGAGAGTGATACATAAGCACTTGAACTGTAAAAGTCGATTCACAGTATATGTGATTGAATGTCCTTGTGGGTTGAAATATGTTGGCAGTACCATATGTGAGACTAAAAAGCGAATTTTAGAACATATTCGAGCAACTATCAATATAGATAGGAGCTATGCAACAGCGAGACATATGGAACAGAAACATGATAGCAAGTGGGAACTCATGACATTCTATGTAATTGATCAGGTACTAAAATCAGAACGCGGTGGTGACAGAGAAAAGAAATTGCGTCAACTAGAATCCAGACATATACTTGATATCCGATCTCTCACCCCGCTAGGTTTAAACCAGGATGAGGAGTTATTTGTACACCTATAAGAGTTGTCATAGCTCATAAGATGTTGCCATTCATTTATTTTATGTCATTTCCACCAATTGATAAGATGCTTTCTTTCCCGTTGTCATTTGTCAGATAGACATACAATTTTGGTGCTATCAATATAAATTGACTGAAGGAATAATACCCAAACATTAATTTTCTTCCATCAGAGGTGCAGGATTTAGCGAGGGCCTTGTTTAAAAGAAACTTTGGGGATTTTGCTATTGTAGGTAACATGCAATACATGAATATGAATCCAATGTGAATATAAATTAAAAACTAATGAGGGCCCCTATATTTTGTTAACACACCTCAGAAATTGTTTTGAAGTCTCCATTAGTCGCTGAAACAAGATTTTATGACATATATTTAAAAATAATTTGATTTAATGAAATGCTATAAACTACATATACCAGAATGCAATGTGGAACTCAGTGAAAAACACCTTGGATTGTAGTCAAAACACAGTTACAATTTGGTAAATATGTATATAGAAAAACGTTTAATTTTTCTTTGTTAAAGTATATATATTTAGTGATGTTATGGAGTAACTCTTGATAAGTGGTGTAACTTGAGTATTTTTTCTGTTACTTTGGAGTACTTTATTTTAAGCGCCGAAATTAGCACACAGGAAACACCTGTGAACAAGGTCTGGTGAGACCGAAACGCGTCAGGGGATTCCTGTTTGTTTGTTTATGATCTCACTAATGTATTAAAAGTTAAGGTATTTTTGGCACAACGACAGAGTGCGGTTTTCTCTTGCTAAAACAGAAAGAGAATCTTGTTCTATATACATATCTATATACACTACACTCCATCATTGGATCATATACAGTATATAAATATATATATATATTTTCTTTAATACATATGCTCACAAACGAGCTCCAAGCGGCCAAAGAGGGGTGGTGCAGCAAAAAACCGGCAGAGCACTCCGGTTAATCTTCTTTCAACAACAAAAATAATTATAGAACAGCAGCACTCTCAGGAAATCAAAAGGAAGTAAATTTATTTAAACACAACGCGTTTCGGCTGACTAGCAGCCTTGATCACGTTAAACAGTATCTGACTGAGTGAAGAGCCCCAGGGAACTCCATATGGCAGTACTGATTTGTAGGAAAGGATACGTATCTGTTCGGTGTGATTGGATGAAAAGTATACAATCTATTTATATGCAATTCTTCAAATATGATATCTGCCTACTGACTGAGTAGATTGGAGCAATCAATTGTGTCAAATGTTGCTGTCACCCTTTCTGCTCGCGACCTGCGATCAGTGTCAAGGCCAGCAGCACCAACTCTGTTTCACAGCAGGTATCTGACTCCTGCATGGCAGACCCAGTAGGTTACTGTACACAATCAAATACCAGATGTTTTCTAGGGTGCAGTATTTTCTACTAAGTTCCTAGAATAGGTAACAATTTACCAAATTCGACTATGGTTTGGTCAGGCTTTTCTTTTAGTAGCAGAGTGCTTTATAGCTTTTTGACTGATAAATGAGGACCGATCCTATGATTAATGAATTTTTGTTCGATTCTCTGGTTGAAGAGTATTTGTTTCAGTATTTTAAACTTTTTTTCATGAATTTTTCAATTAAACATTAACGTATTCTTCATCTCTATGGATTATTCCTTTCGCTTATTGAGTATATCTCTTTAAAATGCAGTAATCTGTTTGAATAGCATTGGTGATGGGTGACAGTCATATAAATGTGAGTCAGCAGCAGCAGCATGGGTTTTCTTTTTGTGCTGATAAAGGCCCAGCTATAAGACTCAACATAGGTTGAAACAGTTTTACCAATATCTAACTAATTCTGTAAATATATAGTTGCACTTATATGAAGACAATGATTTCTTTGCAGGAATAATACAATGGAATTGTACCAGCATATGATGCTTCATCCCTGTGATTTTTTTAATTTAAAAATTAGATCAGTATCTCCCTCCACGATTTCAGGCACTGAACATTGCTGAATCATGTTCATATCTCTATTATCTGCCATATGCTGATATAGCAGTTTGTAGCTATTCATCAAATATAATGTTGTACACATTTGAGCCAATTAGAACTGCTATTTTGTTCCTATTTAAATTCTAATATGAACCAAGCTGTTGTCAATGAGTCAAACTGCTAAGCAAATAAACTTTCCCTCTCATCCTACGAGGATCTCCCTACGAGGAGAATGCTTGACCTTCGCTATATAAGTTACCAAGTTGTCAGGTGATTACTAATTCACCCAATGCCTTCTATATTGCTCCAATTCGAACTTAAAAGACATTATTGTTTAGGCAAAGTTTATTTTTTGTTTTCAGTTGGCTGTTGGTTGAATTCCTCTGCATAAAAAAAATATTGCGGAAAACATTAAAAAGTTGTGAAATAAACTAAAAGATTCAGGCCCATATTTAGGGAAAGTTAGTGCCGCCTTAGCATCATTTTTATTTACACTAAAGCGGCGCTAACTTAACTCCATATTTATATTTTGACGCTAGACCCATCTAGGGTCAAAATATATGAGTTAGTATCATTTTTAGGAAGCAGCAACCCTCATTACGTCGAATTGCAACAATGATATGCAAGGTGGATGTTCCCTTGCTAAAAATCACGCTAGCCCTCCAGCGACATATTTACCTCCTGAGGCAAAAATGACGCACACTAAGGAGTCGGACCTAAAAATGACGCTAAGGCTGACTAATGTCAAAATATAACACCTGGTCAGACCAGGCATTAATGAGAGGCCCCACATCACGACTTAAGGAAAATACACATAAGGAGCATTATCAACCACCAGGACAACATGGAAGTGCCACTGCTCCAGCTTGGCACACGCCACAGACATCAGCGATGATAAGAGGTCCCTCCACCTCCTCTGCAGCAACCCCAACACCACGACAGCAGCCACATAGGCAGTACAGAATGTGGGAGAAGATCTTATGACTGCGTACACTTGTGATTCCTCTTCTCCTTTTCCTGGGACTTTGCTGGACCCTCCTGGCTGGTACTTGGGTGGTTGGAGTCTCCCTGGGGTATCTCCTGCCCTGCATTCACCATCTTGTGTTTGTTTTTTTATGTTTCCTTGCTTGTGCATTGTTTTTTTGATGCTAATGTGGTAAAAAATGGCACTAACCCGTTTTGTGTGAAAAATATGTGCAGCAAAACGGGCTAGCACTGCTTTTACTGCATTAGCTAAATTTTCCCTAAGGCATGTTGCAATGGTTAGCGCCATTTTTTTTGCCACAAATCATTCCTTAGCGCCATTGTGCAGAATGTTTTTAATATGACGCATGGGTGGCTGTAATGTCCTGAGTAAACGTACAGAAGAACAGCAGGCGGAATATACTCTTGGGAGAAGAAGTTTATTAGATCAAAATCAACACCGATGTCCTCAGCAGGCGCCCCAAGAGAAAACAGCCAATAAACTGCCAAACGTGGAATGGCCGTCTCGGACATCGAAACTCACAGATGGCAAGCTTCCGCAAAGGCACACTGCAAGTATAAAGTAGAACATAACACACATCTCCCCCTTAACAATAGAGCTACAATTAAATAACATTAGGTTTACAAAATATACCACTCTGCAAGTAAAAACAAGTTAAGATATCACTTGCTGGCTTAAATATTTGGGTCTAACGATGTTCCTTCTAGGTCTGTGAACACCAAGTTAATACATCACATACTGGCTTAAATGTTTGGGTCTAACAATGTTCCTTCTAGGCCTGTGAACACTTGCCTCATGGTCTTCTCCATCATCCAGCCACCTAATGTCACCCCGCTCGCCAGTACCACCCATGCACAAATTTTTACATTCATGTTGTGCCAAACTTCTCTGAACACTCTCACCTGAGCCCACATTCTGGGCATTATCATCGCCTATCATCGTAGAAAAACCCCGTACTTCATCAATCTCACTTCTTCCACAATAACCACCAAAACTGTACCCACTTCCAGCATGGACACCTGAATGGGGATTGCTAGAAACCACCTCAGGCTCCCCAGTAACTTTCACTACATTTCTTTTGTTCCACCATTTTCCATTTTCCACCATGATAGAGTGCTTTGAAACTCTGACTACCTTAGTAATTGGATAAAACCTCAACCACTCACCTCTTCTGCCTTGAGGTTTCTTCACTTTAACTCTCTCCCCCCCACAAAACTGCACATCCAAAACACTTTTGAGATTGTCGTATCTCATTTTACTTCTGGCGTGCAATTTCTCCACCCTATCCTTGACCTTCCTGATATCAGGAGCAGACACACCCTTCATGGTTTCTTGCACCACCCACCCAGGAGACCACTCATTACAAGTGTCTACCCTTTAACAAAATGAAAGGGGCAACATCCGTCGTTGAAGGAGGAGTGTTGTGACAACACCAAATTCTATCAGCCACCAACTCCTGAACACATTTCCCCACGCAAATAGCCAATTGTATTGATTCCTTGAACATCCTATTCATTCTCTCAACCAGACCATTCCCTTGCGGACTAAATAAAGCAGTAGTTAGATGCTTAGTTTTGAAATCATTCAAAAATTCAATCATACGATAAGATACAAATTGTACCCTGTTGTCCGTAATCAGAAACTGAGGCATTCCCTCACAATGAAAAATCTCTTTCAAAAACTCAATGACATTAATAGTGTTTGGTTCTCTCAAAAATCTGTATGTAATCCATTTAGAATGATAGTCTACAGCAACCAGCACATACCTCTTGCCCTCATTCAGACCCCCAATGGGACCAATGAAATCCAAACCCAGTTTTTCCCAAGGTCTGTCAGGAAATTGTACTGGACATAATGGCACCTCCCTCGTATGTAAGCTCTTATCAGCCCCTCTGCACTCACTACAATTCTTGACCGTCATCTCCACCTCAGAATCCATGCCTGGCCACCAATAATACAATCGCAATCATTTCCTAGTACCAGTCATCCCCACATGTCCCTTATGAGCCAATTTAATTAATTTGTTCCTTAACTCACTAGGTGGCACCAAATACTCCCCTCTCATCACTAGATCATCTTCCACATTCAACTCTTCTTTCACCTTACAAAATGGTTTTATCTCCTCGGCTACACGATTTTCTCCAGACCAACCTTCACCAACATACTGCTTAATAAGCGAAAGAGAGTTATCCTTGTCCACCGCTTCCTTCCAAGACTGTCTGGAAATGACCTCTCCCGAAACAAACACTCCATCAATCATTCCCACAAAAACATCCTCATTCTCTTCTTCTTTCATTTCATTCGTATCGGGTACCTGAAGCCTAGTAAGAAAATCTGCCCTGCAATTTTTTCATCCAGCTATATGTTTCATTTTCATATTGAACTCATACAATTTAGCCAACAATCTGGTCAACCTAGGACTAGTTTTTTTAAAAACTTTATCATTCGACAAGTATACCAAAGGCTTATTATCCGTAACTACAGTAAATTCTCTTCACCACACATAAGTCAAAAAATGGTCTGCACCCCAGACTCAAGCCAAGGCCTCTCTCTCTATTGTGCTGTAATTCTTTTCAGCTTTAGAAAGACGCCTAGATGCAAATGCAATCATATGCTCTCTGCCTTCAACTATCTGGCTCAGTACGGCACCTAAGCCTATACCACTGGCATTCACTGTAATGACGGAAGGCACATCATCTCTGAAAGGCTGAAGAGCAGGAGCCTTCATTATATGAGTTTTAAGTGTAGAAAACGCTTGCACTTGCTCTTCCTCCCACTCAAACTTCTCCCCACTCCTCAAAAGCTTTCTCATAGGTTCAGTCTGATGATCAAAATTCTGCACAAACTGTGAGAAATAGTCAAATCTTCTTTAAGTAAAATTCCCTGGGCAGAGAGTCTGTGCCCCAAGTAATCTACCGACTCAACCATAAATTTGCACTTTTCTTTCTTTACTGTGATCCCATGATCCTCTAAAATTCCTATCACCTTATCAAGCTTCCGTACATGCTCTTGAACTGACTCATAACCAATAAGAATATCATCTTGATAAGCTAACACACCGCGCTCATCACCAAGAAGTTGATACATGAGCTTCTGGAAAACAGATGCCGCCAAAGCTAACCCAAGCGGCATTCATAAAAAACCAGTAAGCACCAAATGGCGTAACAAAAGTCGTGGGATAACGAGATTCTCTGCTCAGCTCAACTTGATGATAAGCTGACTTGAGATCAACTGAAGAAAACACTTTCATTCCCCCCAACTGTGCCAGCATATCATGAATTTTAGGCAATGGGAAACAGTCCACCAAAATGTTTTTATTCAAGGACCTTAAATCCACATACAATCTCAAATTTCCTGTCTTCTTAATTGCCACAACAGTAGGTGAAACCCACTGAGATGAATCAACTGGCTCAATGACCCCCTCAACACATAATTCACATAGGTGATCTTTAAGTTTCCCTCTAATGCTTAATGGCACATTACGTACCTTATGTACAACTGGCACAGTGTCAGGTTTAAGTAAGTCAACATCATCACCATCTGCCTGCCATAAAGGTTGATGTTGCCCCACCAACATGACCTTTTATGACTGCTTACACACCTTCCCAATTGCAGGACGCTTTGTTGCATTAGCTACATGTGACATAGAGCCACACCTAAAACAGAGTATCCTCTTGATATTATTTTTCTTTGTATCAGATAGTGCAGACATAGATGCTTTACTTTTTTGGCAATACCATGCTCACGTTCTCTACTAGATTCATTTTTGTTTTGCTCAATTATTTTGATGCTATTGAAGACTGTTCAATGCCTCTGGCTATCTCTAACGTTTCATTCAGTGTTAGGTTTCTACAACATAGGATCTTTTCTTGAATTCTTGTGTCATAACAATACACCACTAATTGATCCCTAAGATATTGGTCCAATGGATCTACAAATTCACAAGTAGAAGCTAATACCTGAGCTCCATTATGAAATTGTCAATTGACTCATGTTGAATTTGTTTTCGTGTGAAAAATGTGTGCCTTTCAACAATCGTCCTTGAAATAATTTTCCAGTCTATTGACCGCCTCTGTAAAGATGTCCCATTGATCAGCAGACAACGGTTGTGCTTGAGGTTGGTGATCAAAAATTCTTTGTCCTTCTGATCCAAGGCAATTATACAAAATTGCTTTCTTCCTAATGGCTGAAAAATTCAAACCATCAATAGCTATCAAATAACTTTCAAAAGATTTGTACCAATTGTGCCATTTGACCTTAGGAATACCTGGCTCCGGGAGAAACGCCACCAGTAAATTTGTAGTTTGCATGACCAAGAAGTCAACACAACAATAAACTAAACTATAACAAATAATTAAAGCACAAACATATAATGTAAACTAAATTACCATTACCCCCACTTCGTACTACAAATACATTTTTTTTATAAATAACATCTTATTATAAAATAAATATAGCGTGACCACTACTGAAACCGGCTGTTAAAAATCCTAAACACTTCAAAATGAAACCTGAAGGTGTGCGAGTCACCATAGAAATCAAATGTTAATGAGCCAAGTCGCTGGAAATGTTCAAGTGTGCGTGTCACTGAAAATTCATGCTTGAAGAGTTCTCCAACCATATCCAATTAACATCAATGACTCGCTAAACAAGATCAAGTGTGCGAGTCACTATCACCATGGCAGCTGAGCCATGAATGAGACACGCGCCGTCGAACGCTGTGAACTGTCAAATGTAACAGCGTAGAGATGTTTCCCCTGGCCGGGCCAAAGAGACAATCTGACATGCGAGTAACCGTCACCACAGCAACGCTAACTCACAAGGTTAATCTCCAGCAGAGTAATTAAAGTAAATAAAGAGTGCCAGCAGCTACCCCCACGGCAACGCTGTAAAACAACATGTTTACGATGAAAGTTAATAGCGCAAGAATAGTTACACACGCTGTAGCCAAGCCGCTTAACTTCCTTTGACTGAGTTGCAGGACTCGCTTACGAACTGAAAGTGTGCGAGTCACTGTGAAATCAGTCTGCCGTTAAATTACACATGCTATGACTAATCTGTGCAAATACTTTGAATCAGTTTGCCGATCATATGTATTAAAGAAATGTCACCTTACCGGCAGGAATCAAGGTAAAAATACCGTCAGGCTGTGAGGACCTCAACATAAAAATGGAAATGCGTAGGCTTGTGAAAAAGATAGGTGTTAATAGAAGTTCCAACTCGTCGCCAATTCATGTAATGTCCTGAGTAAACGTACAGAAGAACAGCAGGCGGAATATGCTCTTGGGAGAAGACGTTTATTAGATCAAAATCAACACTGATGTCCTCAGCAGCCGCCCGAAGAGAAAACAGCCAATAAACAGCCAAACGTGGAATGGCCATCTCGGACATCGGAACTCACAGATGGCAACCTTCTATAAAGGTGCACTGCAAGTCTAAAGTAGAACATAACAATGGCGCTATGGAATGATGTTAGCTTATGTTAAAAAAAAATGACGCACAACTGCTCTAATGCAGTTGTGCATAATTTTTCATAAATGTGGGCCTCAATTATCTCTGTATTGCGTAAGACTTAGACATGCATCTCGTGCTTAACTATCAAATTTATTCCATGACAGATATATTCCAGACTAGCTGGCCCACGTAGGTTACTGATGTTCATGTCTCTCTCATAATCGTTTCCGTTACCATATGAGCAACTTATTTTCCCTAATTCTCTTTTCTCAACTATGAAATTTATTGTGCTGTTATCTATTGCCACTCTTAATGGATCTCACAGTTTGTTGGTGTAGATGTGCTGTAAGCAGTAATAAACCTGTTCAGAAGACAAAATACAAAGGCATCTACAGACCCCTGGCTGCTCACTCAGCTATGTATTACCTGGTAATTACAAGGGGACTTCAGGTTCTTATGATGATCCTCAGTTTCATGACGTCTGGCGCATTGCAGATTCTGGGGCAGGAATTCACCGGAGTTGGGAAACTTTAGCAAACTGGATGACATCTGAAATTTCCTGACTTCACTTCACTTGTGTGCGGTTTTAATTAATATTTTGCTCACCTCTAGTTTATATATGTTACATTGATAAAACTACCTCCCTGTTCATATTATTCTGACTACTTCTGTAGTTTGAGACACAAGCTCATATCGTACATACCAAACGCAACCACAGGGCAGCTTCTTTCTTACCCAACCACCAGAATATTGCATGTATGGGGAGGTAAGTACGATATCCATAAAACAACAGCAAATCTATGTCATATAATTTTTAAACCTAGACACAAGTTCAGAACATAATGGTATGACTACTGCACCTGATCACAACACCTGAGCAGCTTCTTACACTGAGAAGGTGCCTTGAGGGTTAGTGTTAGACCTGTCAGCCTTAGGGTAGTCTTCCCCCACACTTTCTGCCTACTCCCCTCCTGTTTTCTGAAAGTTGTTTTTGTTGGCTTTAGAATTCTATGCACTTCATCACTCCTAACCAGTGCTAAAGTGCTTGTGGTCACTTCTTAAACATGGTCAAATTGGCCTACACCTGATTGGTACATTTAATATACTTATAAGTTCCTAATAAAGTGGCACCACACATACCCAGAGCCTGTAAATTAAATGGTACTAGGAGGCCTGCAGCACATATTGTGCCACCCACTTAAGTAGCCTTTTGAAACATCCTTCAGAGCAGGCCTGCCATTGCAGCCTGTGGGCAGTTTTAAACTGCCAATTCAACCTGGCAAATGAACCCTTCTTTTAATACATATTAGTCACCCCCTAGGTAGACCCTAAACAGCACATAGGGCAGGATGCAGTGTATTAAAAAAATTAACTAGATCCTTTTGAGTTTTAAATGTCCTGGTAGTGAAAACCCAGAAATTCATTTTTCACTACTGTGAGGGCCTACCTCTCCCTTAGGATAACTTTGGGTTACCTTATTACATTTATTAAGTGATAACCTATGTTTGGCAACCAGTAGGAATGTCATGTTTGGTCTCTAAGGCATTACCATTTAAAATCTTCTTTAGTGGTAAAGTCATATTTTAAGACACAATTCTGAATATGTCACTTTTAGAAAGTTGGGATTTTCTTGTCCTAACCATTTGAAGACTACAAGCTGTGGTTTGGATGACATGACTGTGATTAGCATGGCAGTTGGCCTTTGTGTATTCCTCCCTGGTCGTGAGACGAAGGGGAACTAGTTGTTTGCAGGATTGGCCATCCTGCCAGGATGTGTGGCACAGAGCTTTTCCTTGCCTTGCTTACATTTCAAAGGAGCTGCCTGACCATACTCGCGAGGAACTTCACACTAGCCTTTTGTCAACCCATACCCTTTGGAGCCTGGGCAGGGAGGAAGGAAATTGCAGGAACATCTGTGAGGGAAAATCTTGAGATGTTTCTTCCACTTCAAAGCTGGCACCAGGTATAAAGGTAGGGCCCTCAGAAGCACTCTTCAGTTTGCACTTGGACCTGCAGAGGACACTCGGAAGGCCTATCCTGCACTTCAGAGGACTGCCCTGCTGCTTGAGGCCTGCTTTCTACTTCAGAGGACTGCCCTGCTGCTGGAAGCATTCCTTGAACTCTTAGAGGACTGCTCTGCTTCTGAAGGACTGCCTTGCTGCTTTCACCCAGGACTACCAGAGTGACTCCAAGGGCCAGTTGGCTGGCCTCCTAATCTGAACTACAGGGACACAAAAAGCTCCAGCAACTTGAACTCTCCACCTGCATCCTGCTTGAAGTGGGTCTTACCCTCCAATTAGCGTTACATGGTCCTGGACCCTTGGAAGTAGTTATAAAGATGCCTAGACAGTCTATCATCAAAACCTGGGAGTTAGAACATTTTCAGCCAAAAGGGTTCTGAGAATGGACCAGAGACTAGGACCTATACACTCGCAGTCTTTACCAATGGTACTTCGCGAGCACCTAGAAAGTTCTTCTCTGCAGCAGAGAATCCTGTTTTGCACCTCCTTTCAGAAGGGATATCCGGCCTTATGAAGCTCTTGTCTGTTACAGTCTGCAGCTTCATCCTGCTGGAGATTTTGACTTCCAAAAAAGCAACAAAATCCAAATGTAGAAATCTGCACCGTGACTTCGTGCTGTGGCTCCTCGATGACACCGCCTCCTCCTCGAACGCCCCGGCTGCCTTGCTTGCTGAACTGCCCCCTCAGACATTTGTATTCAAAATGTATTCTATGTTCGAAGGTATGCCAAGACTGGGTCCAATCCCCTCGTGTATCTGAACCACGCTCCATCATGATCAGCCATAACTTTTGACTTTGCTCTGGTCTCATGAGACTAGATGTCCATGGTTAGCACTTTGATTTTTGAGGCGCTCGTTTTTAATAAAGCCTTTACAAATTCATATCTTCAGTTCTACTGATTAGATTTTTGCTGTTTTGGTGTGAAATAATCTAATACATTTTACTCTATTTTCCCAAATTGATGTGGGATTGTTTTATGTGTTGTGCGTTCACTTTCTTAATGTTTGAGTGCTGCATAAATACTTTACACATTGTCTCTTAGTTAAACCTGACCTGTGCTTCACTGTTCCAGGCTACCGAATGGTGAAGCACAGGTTGATTTAGTGACTTTTATGGTTCACCTTGACGGGGATTGCGGTTGTTGCTTGAGAAGGGTTAATACTACCCTCCACCAAAAACCCAATTTCTACCAGTTAGGAAAGTAATGTGTGAATACTACAAATCAATATAATAAAATAACATACAATGGTTGAGTTACAACCAATGAAATGAAATTTAAAAAAAAAGACTGAATTTTATTAAACAAACTAAATTTGTTTATATTAACAATAATCACCACAAAACAGTCTCTCCCATAACAATACATGCCCACTCACTCCCTAAAACCCCAAACCATCCTGCCTAAAAGCAGTGCTTAATTTGTAATATAATATGGGCCAGTGTCCAAAGTATTGTTTAAGAACTCGTGGACAGAACTATCGATAGTCGAGGGATGAATACCAAAGCTGAATAGTCTTCATTTATCCCATGCCTCTTTAATCCAACACCAGGCATTTCCTTGCTCTTTTTCTCACTCTTTAAGGTTTCTTTTCATCCCTGCTTTCTCCGTTTATCACTATTTTTCCTTCTTTCTCTTCCTCTGTCTTTCCATCTTGTGTGTTTTTCTATCACTTGCTCTGGGTGACAGTCTGATGAGAAAAAATAAGTGCCAGTCTCCAAAAATAAGTGCCGATGGGCCCCACCTACACAAAACACATTCACTCCTTCCAAACAATCATATCCCAAAAAACACAAACTGGCTCTCTTCTGAAACCAGAAACCAAGCCCTCCCAACAATATTCACACATGCACTTCCTAAACAAAACAAATACCCCTCATGCAACATATACCTGCCTCTCCCAAAACACAACAGTTCCCCCCCACAAACACGTATCAAAACTCCCATAATATATATTTTTTTAAAACAATTTGTCAGTTTTCCTGCTCAAGAGCTAATAGTCTGTCTTTCTCTTATGTCAGGCTGGCTAATACCCTCTGCTGGATTCTATATAGAATGCCTATGTACTTGCACAATGAGTATTGATGCACAATCAGGGTCACTCCTCAAGGCAAACCTGTGGGAGGATGGTGATGATGGAGTCACTGTGAGAAATCCTGTGGGGCATAAGCATTACTGGCTGATGTGTTGCCCTGATGGTTGGTGCGGTAGTATGCTTTCTCTGTCATTTAAACATGCATGAGGTAGGCCGTCCCGATCTTACCAATTCTTTGCAGCTTTTTAGCAACTTCTAGCCAGCCCTGCCTCCATGCTGCTCTTGGTTACTCATCCTTGTGGCCTTCCATGTCAGCCTCAACTGTGATGGCCCTAAAGTGGAAAGACAAAAGGCACTAATTAGTAACATTATCCACAGCACAAATCAAAGGGGAGAGAGGTGCTTCTCATTTTTGGCCCTCCCACACTCTCTGTATGCCACACATATGTCAGAAAAAGGAGGAATATTACTAACTCTTGTTGAGTCAGGGGGCCGTAGCACCGAAACGCATAGTTCTTAAAAAAGTGCCCTCAATCAGTAATAGTGGCATGCTTCATCATCAGGCCGGCTTCAACACCCCCTCACAGACCAACATCAGGGATGGAGCAAAAGGATTAGGGAAGCCACTACACAAACATATATTGGGATCTACTCTGCAGAACAAAACAATTACTGCTAAAACTACCTCAAGGGAGTTTCCCTTCCTCTTTAATATTGAAACCCTTGGATAGGATTAAAATCATTAATGGTGATGATCTAGGGGTATTCATGCTTCTTCATCTCTATTCTCTGCTCTTTGGTCAGCATGATTCGGGCTTCTCTGGTCTCCTCTATGGGTCACTCGGCCTTCCTCAGGACTAGAGATCCCACTTCTGTGTCACCCCTAGACAACTTATACTACTTCAGGGGGAGGCAGGGATAACGTTATCCACCAGGAGATGACTTTACTTGCCATCCGTCTGTAACTACACTCTGGTCATATTAAAAATAGCAAAAATAATTCGAAATAAACCTCCCTTCTATAAATCATGGCATTTCTCCACAGTTCACTTAGTGCAGCCCCATCACAATAACCTTTAACACTCTTGTGTGACACCACCTGTGCTCATTCAAGGCAATTTTTGATGCACAGGATCTTTCCACCACTAAATATCCTCTCTGTGGGGAAAAAAGACAATAATCACCACTGCCAAACCAAGTCACCCACAGCAAACGTGAAAGCCCATAAATACATATAGAAAAATAACGATTTGTGCTTACCAAGTTTCACTGTGTAACTCCCTGAAACTGGGGTGTGACCGGGAGCATCTCCCTGTAGTCAAACACTAATGCATAAATCAAGGGCAATATATCAAAACATCTGTCCATGAACACAATTAATAAGGACTTCTTAGTTTCTCTTAGATCTGAACTCTTCTTTCGTGCGCAGTCCTTTCTCCGAATTTCCTTAGGGAGCGACACTCAATTCAGCCCTTACATCCACTTAACATATACTATCAATGGTGCCAACAAACCAACACATATCCTGGGGGCCCATGTGCCCATGTGCCCAGCGACACCGTGTTTCTGCCCCTCACTGTTTCTCGAGCCCAATCTAACCATAGGGGTCAGCCCACTCGCCTCTTGCTTTGAGCATCTCTGTGACATAATCAGTGGTTTGGAACACTCACACACAGAGCCACCACACTCACTCATGTACATTGTTTAGCTCCCATATATGTGGTTGATCTTATCGCCCCCCTTCCCGTATCCTCGTTTCCCTTTTTAATATGTGGGATTGTATTCTACTGAAAAAGGTGGAGATTCAGCGGATGAGCCCATGACTCTCACCACTCTCTGGCCCCTCTGCTCCTCTGCTTACTTCTTCAAGGGAAAAACGCTGCTCATCAATGCTGGTTGCTACACCATGAAGGTGCTGGTTTTCTCCCCAGTCCCTCCTTTATTTGCCACTTCCAAACGTGTCTGTCCACTTGTTGATCACAGGGGATGCTGAGTGGCCAGTACACAGAGGCCCAATTTTTCTAATACTAATATGGGCGCCATCTTATAGAGGGTCCATGGGGATATAAATAACATAACATTACCGCAGGTTACCTAGACAGTGTGGACTCCAATCCTACTGTTACTATTACATATACACCTAGAGAGCAGTGGATCTAACCATGGACATTAATTGGAGAGGAGTTCACAGGGCAGTACATATTCTGGCGTCCCCGTATGTCTTCACCTTAAGGAATGCTGAAGTACCTCACATATGATCGTGCTGATATCTAGACTCCTGATGACTCTTTCTAAAACATTAGCAAAGATTACCTGCCAGATGTATACTCCACTCTTCCTTTCATTACTGGTACGATATCTACATCAGTGGGGGTGCCATCGCTTGAGGCCCTCTGGGCTCTCTCTCTATGGATACCTCTGTGCGTATTGAAAGTGTGAAGTAGATAAAGATGGTAATGGCAGATCTTTTCCACTGTTTTGGCCCCCATCCCACATGTCTATTGTATTTCTGCAGCCAGCGGCAGTACCTATGTTCAGATACTCGTCCTCAATGTATTGTTTCAGGACGCATTCTTTTTCCCAATTCACATTAGTATTAGAAAGACTGGACTGCTGTGAACTGGCCACTTAGCATCCCACATGATTAACACGTAGACAGATGTGTTTGTAAGTGGCGAATAAAGGAAGGACTGGGGAGAAAGTCTGCACGTTCACAGTGCAGCGACCGGCACAGATAAGCAGCATCTTTCCCTTGAAGAAGTAAGCAGGGGGCAGAGAGGCCGGAGAGTGGTGTGAGTCATGGCCAAATCTGCTGAACCTTCACCTTTTTCAGTGGAATTCAGTCCCTCATGTTAAAAAGGAAAAATGAGGATACCTGAAGGGAGGATATTTAGTGGTGGAAAGGTCCTGTGCATCAGGAATTCCCTTGAATGAGCACAGGTGGTGTCATACAAGAGTTTTAAAGGTCATTGTGATGGGGCTGCTATTGAGGTAGTTTTAGCAGTAATTGTTTTGTTCTGCAGAGTAGAGCCCAACATGTGTTTGTATAGTGTCTTCCCTTATCCCTTTTGCTCCATCCCTGACTTTGGTCTGTGCGGGGTGTTGAAGCAGGCCCGATGATGAAGCATGTCACTATTGGTGGGTGAGGGCACATTTTGAAGAACTGTGCGTTTCTGTGCTAGGCCCCATGACTCGTTAGTATTATTCCTGGTATGTGTCGGATACTAATTAGTAGTACCCACCATATATTTATAAAGTCACACATAGCTCCTTGTTCATTAACCTTACTACACTCCCACCTCCTCCACACACATATTTACTATGCTACAGTCATTTCTGTGCACTTTACTATGTTTTTCAGCAAATGTTATTTCTAGGATATGGCTTAGTGAATTTTAGGAAATGGTTTAGGAATTGGGCTAGTTTGTAATGGATAATTTAAGGGAAAGGAATAGTTAGGATTGGAGCTTGAATTCCGTAGTGCAACATTAGGCTGCAGTGAATTGTTTTCCCCACAGTCACTCGGGCTGTCCTTAACTGTTCGTGCGGCAACTGAGAAACACATCTGCCACTATGAGTGTGCAAAAATCAAAATACTTTGCATTCCTCTGTTGCCAGTATTCTACCACCAGCAGAGACATTGGACGTCTGTGGCTCACTCTGCAAGTTCCTTTCCTTTGGGCGATGTGGACTATGACAGCTGAGAAGCATTCCTGGGACCCAGAATGGAAGAGGTAATGTTGACACACTTACACAGTCATCTTTTGCTGCTTCTTTTTATATTTTAAAACTTTGACAACTCTGCAACTGTGTAAGTCTAGCTAAAGTTTGACAAAATATTTAAACTTGCAAAAAATGGATATAAGCAACTTGACATGCTACCAACAATGTCTGAGGCTTGTTGTAGAAATAATGTGGCATATTTTTCACATACATTTTCAATAATTACCTAAATGCATTATAATAGTTATGAAATATTAAACATAACTTGCTATGTTGCTATGGTGCCCGTGCTGTCACTTCTAGTATGAAATATTGCAACAGGGCCCCTTTCTAACAGATTAGCTCTGACCAACAGTGTTTCACCTCCTGATGGAAGTCTGAGATGGCCTGACACACACACCCCAGTGAACATGTCTCTCTGTCAGGGAGTAGCCCTTCCCAAGCATGCCAACTACCTCCAGCATATAGATGAGATTTTGGTGCACTAAAAAACTTAAGTATTGCCCCCTATAGAAAAATACTTGACGAAGGGGCACTGACTTCTCTCTAGCCTTGCTCTACCTCAGCCACGCCACCACAGACCAAAGACACACAACAGCAATAAAAATAAATAAAAAAAACAGTAATAAAAAGTACAAATAAATGAAAAGAGAAAAGTAAGAAGTTATCAGGAGGCCGGTAATATTATAAAGCAGAAGAGGATGGGCAAAATAAAACCAGCACTGGCAAAGTAAAAAAATCTGGCTTTTTTTTTGGGGGGGGGGGGAGTACTTGTTAATGTGTTGGTGACTAAATGTGTCTGTTGCCCCAGTTATCCTAAAAACAAGACTCCATGATGAAGCAACACCTTGAGCTACAACAACATGGAAGCTGAGAGTATGCCCCCCTTGTTGAACAAACTGAATTAGAATAGGTTGGGTGTATCATTAAAAAGTGTTATTAAAAGGAGTCTCTGGATCAGGTTTTTGTTGTAAATGGTGGTCTTAAAACACACATACAACAAGGTTTTGCATAGTGGATTCTTGTGACAAAGAACCAGCATTTTGTTGCATCTTTAAGAAAGCCAATGTGCATACATGTCTTTACTTTGCGATGAAAAAGCTGTAAAGGCAAAATGCTAAGGCAACCAAACAGCACCCACTTCCTAAACAGAAATGTTATAAATCAACGATTAAAATGTTGTAGTATCAAAAAAGTAAATACATCAAAGAACACAGACTGGATCTAAATTATAAGCAACAGGTTATGCTGCATCTGCAGTCTTCCTAAAAGTCTTCTTGATGATGCATCACCAAAACCTAATGGGACCTTGCAACATCCACAAACTGCAAAGGTCTTGAAGAACGTTTCAGAGAAGCAAGTCCACTGTCTTTCTGTACTTCCTATTGTACTTTTTTGAAGATCTGATGGCATAGGCTCTTTCAGACAAGTAAATCTGTCACGTAGCTGGCAAAAAAGGAACACAACCATGCAGCTACATCTTACTTACATCAAAATATATAACGTGACTTTGTGCACTGTTAACCTTTTCTTTGTGAGTGACTACTTCAAATTTGTTTGCCTCACGACTGAGTGGAAAGTGGACGCTCGTGAGGGAAAACTGTCTAGCATCATTATCTTCATGTGCAAATGCTGAAATGTGAGCTGCAAAGAAATATTACAATGTCCTGATTTTCAAGCAATAGTCTGCCCTGTTTGTACCTTGGGCACCTCACAAATGCTGCCTAGTTTGTGCCAGAAATATATGTACATTATGAGAGAAAGGATATGCACCTACACACACCTCTGTTAGGTTGCTGTCTTCCCCACTTGACCTGGTGGTTACACTTCTTACAGAAAGAATGTGTCACATCAAAATCCAAGGCCACAGATTAAACATAAAACTTTCAGTCCTGTTCTCCCAAATTCAAATGATTTGCTAAATCACCCTCTCTTCTGAATCTAATTAAGCTGATCACCACCTAAATTTTATTCCATTCCACTTGTGATTATGATCTAGTCACTTGCCTATGTGGAAAAAGATGTGTCTCAAATTTTGTTGGGGAAGGATTTGTTTGACAGACTCAGGGGCATATTTATACTCTGTTTGCACTGAATTTGCATCATTTTGTTTTACTCTAATTCGGTGCAAAACTAACTCCATATTTATACTTTGGCACTAGACCCGTCTAGCGCCAAATTTATGGAGTTAAAGTAATTTTTGGGAAGTGGAAACCTACCTTGCCTTAATGAGATGCAAGGTAGGCGTTTCCATGCAAAAAATGACTCTATGGCCTTAACGCCATATTTATACTCCGGTGCAAAAATGGTGCACGGGAGGGAGGAGGGGTCAACAAATTGTGCACAGCTTGCTTTGCCCCATTTTTTAACGCCTGGGTGAGGGCAGGCATTAGGGGACATGTGGGCCTATTTCCATGGTGGAACAGCATGGAATAAGCCCACAGGTGTCCTCACCAGGCCCCAGGGACACCCCCACCCACACCCCACACCAGAGGGACTGCGGAGGATGGGGGACCCCATCCCAGGTAAGTACAGGTAAGTATTGCATTTTATTTTTTAAAGTGCCATAGGGGGCCCTGAAATGGGGCCCACTACATGGAACTGGGTGCAATGGCCATTCCCAGGGGACCCCAGTCCCCTGTGCTGGCCATGGGTGGTGGGCATGCCTCTTGTCTTTTCTAAGACAGGAGTCATGTGGTATGGACGGTTTTGTGGCAGAAAATTACTCTAGGCAGGTTGGAGTCATTTTTTTTTTACCCTTATCTGCCTAACATCATTTTTTGGTGTAAAACCACCTTCTTCCATAGCGCCAGCCCCACCCAACTAAAGTCATTTTTTTCACGCTAGCCCACCCTTTGTACTGGCTTGCACCATTCCATAAATATGGTGCCTGGCTGGTGCACAGAAATGATGCAAGCCGGTGCTAAACGTTTTGGTGCAAAACTGCGTCAGTGCCATTTTGCACCAAAAAGTATAAATCAGGGCCTCAGTCTGAGGTTGTATGTATTGTGAAGGGATGATGTCCATGCATTTTAAACCAAGGGTGTGTAGGAAGGTCAACACTATCAATACACTTGGGCATGAGACCCTACATAATTTTAATACACTTGGTTGATAACAGTAACTCCACCGGGGCAGGATATATTTGACTTGATATACATAATTAGGAGATATGTTTTTAATCAAGAGAGACAGCGATACTGGCCAACAATAACTAATCTTCCTTATTTGAAAATGTAGATATGGTAGCCACCTCATATTTTGTGCTTTGATCTTTATTTGTGTATTTCTTACGGACAGTACGTTTACTCGCAAATATGTAGGATAGTAGCATCTTCTTTTTGTTCTCCCAAACAGAGGGAATAAAACACTGTGATTGCCGTAAATTAATATTGATGTTGATAAAGTTTTCCAAATCAAATATTATATTTGATGTTAGAATCAAAACCAACAATTCATTTTATATGTGTAGTTTGAATTGACAAATACTTGAGAGTGTTTTGATTCAAATAATCATATTTATTGTGGTATACCTCAGGATATAAAAGGGATTAGTCTGTTTTCTTTATTGATGACCTTGCATTGCTGATGACATACAGGTTTTTGAAACATTGATGTAACACGTAGAAACATGAGCCACATATATTTTTATTGAAACGTTGTGATTGTCAATAGGAGAGGATTATGGGGCACACACTGCGATTAAAAATATCGGTATGCCAATAAGCATAATACAAAGAGCTGTATTAGATTTCAATCACAGTAAAGGTAAAATTTGAAACCTATTGCATCTTCTTCCCGCTCTGTGCTACAGAGCTTAACCACAAATCCCTTGCCTTGTTAAATAAATTGAGTAAACTCGTAAAATAAGGCCATACTAATGACTGAACTTTGTCTACAAGCGTACCTTGCTTACAGTAACACATTGTTAAAAAATCAGCAAGTGCAAAACGGTTTGTGAATTCCTAAAAAGTGTGAAGCTACGACTATGAATCAGCGTAAATATGAGCATGCTGGGGTTTATTCACAAAGGCATTTTAAAACACATACAATATGAATTAAATGGAAATATTCAGGGGATATTAATTTTCAGTTAGTACAACTAGGAAGGATAGTGTTATTTCGGGGCCCATTCACAAAGACATGTAAGAATATGGTATGGCTCCTGAATATTGAATAGGGATTATTGTTATAGCTTACCATAATAGCCATAATAATAAAGACAAAAATATCGAAAGTTAAGTATGTATAGATGTTCTATAATTAATTCCACATGTATGTACTGTGACAATGTATATATCTTCAAGGTACACTGATGTTTAGTTAAAAGTAGGATACTTCCCTATGTGCACTTATCTTTTGATATTTTTGACCTAGATATATTGCTACAATATTAAGGTATAACTGTACTCGCTACTTTTTTTTTCCAGACTACATGCTAGGAGTGCGTAAAAGAGTACTCATGAGACACTTATAACACTCGTAGCTGCATTTTTGATCCGGTGTGCTAATTTTGTACTTTCCAATGTTTCTGGCTTTAACAAGGTCATGAATGATGGGTCAAATGATTTACAATAGGTGACTTAGGCAAGAAGAATCACTGTACATATTCACTATCACCTGTTGTTAGAAAAAAACAAAGCAATTTAAAAGGTTGAAACTGAATGCACAAATATTAGCGAGCAGTCACCATATATCCCTTGACTGGAAAACGTCCAGTTTATCAAGATCAAGATTCTTTGTATCCAGCACTTAAATCAATCACAATGAAGTGCATTAATTTTGTTGATCAGAGTCAATTCACTGTTACATCACATCCAATCTCAAATATTACTCCATATATTTGAAGAAAGTAAAGTAGTCCAAACTGCAAAAAAAAATTAATTTGTTATTTTTCAATCTACAAGTTAATTTTAAACATTGAAGATTGAAAAATAAAGAATGGATCTTTTTTTGCAATTTGGAGTACTTCACTTTCTTAAAATATATGGAGTAATATTTGAGATTGGATGCGATGTGATTTGTTGACTCTGATCAACAAAATGAATGAACAACTTTGTGACTGATTTGAGCGATGGTTAAAACGAATCTTGATTTGAATAATGTATATTTACATGAGAAGGCAACACTTGAAGATAAAAGGAGCATTATTCTAATTTGCGTCCACCAGCTCCCTCTGTTCGAAATGGTGGGCGCCTGGAGAAATCTTGCAGTGTTTAATCACAAATCTTTCTTAAAAGGTCCAGGAATTGAATCAATATGTTACCTCCGATATTTTGTGATCATCCTGTGATCTCCAGAGGCTGCAGGATTTTAAGATGCGTTGGAGACAAGACAAATTGACAAATTCAAATGAAGATCCTAGGTATGATTTAATGAACTTGGTCGATGCTGTCATCTTTTATCAACACGTTTTTATCAGAAAGCATCTGCTTGTAAAAATATTTTAAGGCAGTCTGTAAAGCAGCATAAAAAATACAAAAATAAGACACCGTCCGGATTTAAGTAAAACTTCACATAAGTATTGTTCAGTTGATCAAGGTTATTGACATAAAACAAGCAATTAATTATTATCCGATTAGAGCATAAGCTTACAGCTGTGCATATTACCATGAAAGAGCGAAGCATTTCAAAGCAAAACTGCTGGAAACCTGCATTTACGCTTCAATAATTTTCCCTCTTGTAAATATTTTCCCTTAAAGTACTTTTAACAGAAACGCTTTTGGGCAAACACTCCAGTGCACAATGACATATATCAAGATGCTTTACTTTTTGTCAAGAAGATAGAACAAGTCACGGATCAGAGAGAGGCGGGCTCCGGATGATGCCTTCGGCATCTGAGTGACGTGTACAACTCATCTCAAACAATTTTAATCTCTACCACTCTTCTGTTGCTTGTCTTTAACACTGGGCGCAAGAGAACATTTCTATTATACGCTCCAGTTATTACAGTTTGTAATTCCAACTTATCTCTCATTTCAGGCCCTGCTCCTCATTACAATCTGTATTTGGATACAGTGGTTCCTCGAAGAAAAAGGAACATCTAATGGGCAAAACAACAAAAGCGGGTTGAATATTCTTAAGAATTCTTCAATGTTTTTCACACAAACACTATCGTGGCATTCCAGCAGGAGTGCAAAGCTTGTTTTCGGTGCCAAGACTGCTCAGAGGAACCGGAACGAAATTGTTCTACAAGTGCAAAACGTATAAATGATATCACAGCGAGGCAGGAAGGGGATTCGGAAAACCCCATAAAAACATAATTGCCAGGGGAAGGCAATGAAGTAAATGGAAAAAAAAGGGGATAAGTGAAAGGGAAAGCGGCCCCTGATATCATTTCAAGTCTATAGTTGAAAGCTAAAATATCTGGACTTAAACTCTGTTCTTTAACTTTTTAATTCTATCTGCTGACAACTCGATATTTTTCATCTTTAAGTGCAATTTTCCAATAACATAGTTACAGAACATTATTTACTTTTGACATAGGGTGATGGGGGTATGCCCAATTTAATATTTTCTTTTTTTGCAATCTTGCAGGAATTTTAAAAATAATTTCAAGCCTGCTCTTGAATGGGGCCCATTATTAGTATATGGATGACTTCATAGCCCGGTAAGGTTTTTAATGAGAAATGACCTTACCTTCGGTAGAACTAGTTTTCCCTGTACAATATTATAGAGAAGCTGTGCTTAAAGCCCTTACCTACCACTTGACTTAATATAGCGCCAACAGATGTGTCAGAATTTCTGATGCATCTGTGAAAACATGCGCCATCGAGCTCTGTATTGTAGAAACAGAGCATCCATGGCATTGTTCGGGGATGTGCGGCAGGCGCAAACAATCTAATGCGTTGATTACTATGCACCAGTTTCTTGTAAATGAGGCCCTAAGTTCCAAAGATGCCTTTTGATTTGAAAAAAAAAAAAGAAAAGGAGGGGCAATGTGACATTTAGTGGGGATGTGGACGATGACCTCCATATACCCTCATGGAAAAGGAAATCACACTTGTAAGTGTCCTGTTTTGCTTTGAACTGTTTGGCCGTGTTTCAAGGAAATATGTTTGGGCATGGTGGAATCCTCTTGTTTAATGGGCTGGACTATTCTCGAGTTTTCTTTTACTTAATTCAAAGCCCTGCATTTTAGATCCATAAATTTAGGTAATTCTTCTGTCTGGCTGTCATGGGGTGATTCTTATAAATATTATGATTTCCTCTATGATGCCAGTGGGGATGCGTGTCCTTGGGAGTGGTGTCTTTTTACAGCATCCCAGAAACAGATCCTTCTACTGAACAAATCAGAGTGCCTCTATCATTGTTTGTCGCTATGGAAAAGGATGCCCAATGGGACTTTGGGTCTTATCTTCTTCCAAAGGCTTCAAGGGGGTTGTTGCAACACCTCATACCCCTTTGTGTACTAAGGACCCGACAACAGGGACATGGACAGAGTTTTCAGACACATTCGCCCAGGGAAGCTGGGGCTGTTTCCATCGAGTGGAGGACATAGCAGCTCTTGTGTTTGGTATTATACATCATGGTTTATGAATTGTAGTTCTGTATCCAGGTGTCATTATGGGTAGTTATATCTTTTGGGTTCTTAGCTGAGCACATATGTTTTGTGGAAACTCAATGGCGCAGTGCCTCAGGATGTCTGATCCTACTTCAATCTTATATATTTGAGTACCTTAATGGTTCCTTCTCCCTTATGGGTCTGAAGACAGCTGTGATTTGCAGACTATGGGAAAGATTGTGCTTAGACTTAGGCCCTCATTCCAACCCTGGCGGTCTCCGACCGCCAGGGCGGAGGGCAGCGGAAGCACCGCCAACAGGCTGGCGGTGCTTCCAGGGCTATTCTGACTGCGGCGGTAAAGCCGCGGCCAGAAAAGGGGAACCGGCGGTTTCCCGACGGTTTTCCCCTAGCCCAGGGAATCCTCCATGGCGGCGCTGCTTGGATTCCGACCCCCTTCCCGCCAGCCTGTTTCTGGCGGTTTTCACCGCCAGAACCAGGATGGCGGGAACGGGTGTCGTGGGGCCCCTGGGGGCCCCTGCACTGCCCATGCCATTTGGCATGGGCAGTGCAGGGGCCCCCTAACAGGGCCCCATACAGATTTTCACTGTCTGCTTGGCAGACAGTGAAAATCGCGACGGGTGCCACTGCACCCGTCGCACCCCTGCAACTCCGCCGGCTCCATTCGGAGCCGGCATCCTCGTTGCAGGGGCTTTCCCGCTGGGCCGGCGGGTGGCCTTTTGGCGGTCGCCCGCCGGCCCAGCGGGAAAGCCAGAATGGCTGCCGCGGTCTCCTGACCGCGGAGCGGTCATTCGGCGGTAACCGCATGGCAGGCGGCGACCGCCGCCCGCTGCGGTCAGAATGACCGCCTTAGATTGGTAAAATTAGAATCTTCATCTACACCCAGTATTGGCTTGTTTTTTGCAATTGTCCTTAGTCTGCTTTTCTGATATTTGAATAATTATTAAGGAGGACACCTACTTTCAGAGCGATCATACTCTGTTAGGAGGTCATCTTCCTGTATGAGTGGTGGTGCTATGCACTGCTGCGTACAAGAGCGTGAGATAATAATGTTTCCTGAGCCAGAATTGTCAGCATATACATTGACTCATGTTTGACCACATGAGGTGACTTCTTTAGGCCTGGAGGAGACCAATAAGTAGACTAGGCAGTTACTTGCTTCCTGTGAGACACCCAAACCAGAAGACCAACGCCCAGATTCCCAAAAGTTTCGTGTCGGGTTAGCGTTACTTTTGTAAAGCTAACCTGACACAACGTTTTTTGGGATTCACAACCTAAAGCAACTTGGTATTTGCATTGCTTTGTATGAAAAAGTAAAGCAAAAAAGCAGGAAACAGTGCTTTGCATTACTTTGCGTAAAGGGGGCATTACAAGGGTGGTACATGGGTGTACCTCTGCTAACACCCATGCTTTATGATGCTAAACCCTATTCTCAAACATCAGTAGAAAGGGTTTAGCGCCAAAAATTAAGGCAGCTGAAAAGCAGGTGTTAAATGGAGAAATGTTTTAAGTTCTACCTGCTTTTCCGACTTTGCATGTATGCTGCACTGTACAGCACACATACAAAGTAGTAAAATAATTCTCACTAGTCTAGGCACAGTAATTTGTACAGGAAGACTACCCTTCCTGTACAACACCTATGCTAGACTATGCACACACCCTAGCACTTTGGGGCTAAAGTGTGTGCATGGCGCATGGCAGCTGAGATCAGCGCTGGTGCTAAATAGAGGGGAGGAGGGTGTCATTTCTTGTGAATATAGAACTCTCCCGCTCCCTCCCTGTCACACAAAGCAGCGCAGCACCTCTGGGTGCTGTGCTGCGTTGCCTATCAGCATTCAAAGTTTGGGCCCATGTACTGCAGCTGAGATGCAGAGTAGTAGGCTTCAAAGTCTTGTGCTTGCATATTACAAGGCACCCAGAAGGGCCAGAGGTATGCTACTGATCCTTAAAGGAAAGGGATAAAGAAGACAGCTCAACAGGTCACACAGCACGGCCTCCCAACAAATAGATGGACATACAGGTGAGCCGGCTGTATACCTCCAGCGCCAGGTGACCTATGTTCCACCACTGTGATGGTTGCAGACTGTGCACACAGGTTCACTGGCTGAATTAACTGATCTGGGCTGAGCATCAACAGGCACGTGAGGTGGGTCCCTGGGGATGAAGTCAAGTCTGGACTGGCTTCTTTGTCAGCTGCTATTACAAGGTTACCACAGCACACTGGGAGAAGCAAGTAGGTACCACCAGTGCTTAATTTGTGCTTATTGTCTCCGGTGCTGACCACTGGCACTTATTTTTGAGGGCCGGGGCTTATTCTTCTGCCTCAAGCATTTGCTGCGAGCAAAAGATACATGGGAAAGACAGAGGAAGAGAAAAAATAAAAAGCGTCACAATGGGAGAAAGCAGAAAGCTGCAAGAGTGAGCTACGGGTGCAGGAAGTGTCTTTAAATGGATTGACGAGGCTCGAGGCGGCTTCAGGATTAGCTGCCTCAGAATTCCGTGCTCGCACATTTAAATGCTGCAATCCCGTGTTTAAGAGGAGGGCTTTGGGCACCGGCACCTTTTTATTTACAAATTAAGCACTGGGTACCACCACAGCAGGGCACATGCATTCGAATTAGTGCATAGTGCTGAGCAGAAGGCCAGACTTGAAGCCGAAACCAACCCTGGCCAAAATGTTCAATTAAACCCTAAATCACACGTGTGAGTAAGATTAAGCGGCGATTCTTTACAACTGACCGGTTTAGGATCTCCCCTCTAGAAAACGGTGCATATTACCACACAAATGTTGAAATATGTTAGCTAAAACCGTATTATTTGCATGCTGTTCTGAAGAGGAACTAGTGAAATATTGCAATACTCCAGGGACTGCTTTTGTGTCCAGGAACAATATTTACCCGAAAAAGGAAAATTATAAGTGCCGAATACAAAAATTATCGGATGCAAAGCAGACCGACATTTGTGCCTTGACGGCAACGTTCTCCATCTCGTAAGCGTTTCATTCTTCAGCACAGAGGATTCAGGCTCATAAACGGGAGAGGGTGTGACGCTTGGGCCAGAGCTCCCGACTTTGAAACTGGGAAACCGTGCTCAGTTCTCGGCGTCATCTCAAGACTCGAGGCAAAATAGAAAATGGCGCCGTGGCAACAAAAAACTACGAGCTTGTGTAATGGCTTGATTTAGAGTTTAGAGGGAACTGACCATCCTCTATTTCATCTGGAAGCAGTACATATGAAGTACAAACCACTGGCCGAATTCCCACCACACAGAGGAAGAAACTCAGACCGTGGATTCTCATCCATATTTAGAGTTTTCCTGGAAATCAGAGAATTTGTATTTCCCCTCAAAACTCTGTCTTAAGCCATAAATGTGTGCAAACTTGTGATTTTTGTAAACTCACAAAGGTCTACGGAAAGCATTGCACAGCTTGCAGATTATTTTGCAGTACCTAGTCTGCGTAAAATGTAAAGGGCATATTTATTGAACACTTGCATCACCCTTGTGCATGCAACAGGGCACAAGAGCAACGCAACTCTTAAGTAAGATTTATCAAGCCAAGGAAGGCCACCTTGATGGCCTTGCATGGCTTGATAAATCTAGAGTAACGTTATGCCATGCAAATCGCTGCATTGCGTTACTCTGCCCTAGGAAGGCATTCCATGGGTGGAGCGTTGGTGTTCCCACGCAGCCACCCATGAATTTTGGCGCATTCCCAGATTTACCAATTATTGGTAGACCTGGGGAATACATCAACATGATGCGCCTCCCCAGGTGAGGCATAACGAGGAGAAGTATCTTTATTAGTCCTCGTTACTTCCTCTTCCTATGTGTGGTGCATTTTTCAGCACACAGAGGAAAATGCCTCTCAAGATTGTTTCCCTGCCCAACTTCACCCGTCCTGCTGTGTTGGGGGATGGGTTGCTCTGTGTCTTGTATGATCTAAGGTGGGTCTTCCAGCTGAGAACAGCATTTCCTTTAGTTTGCCAGTGTTCCATCCTGTTCCTGTGTGGTGGCTCAACTTGTATTCCACTAAGAGTAACCATACAGTCCTGTGACTGCACAGTTTTGGATATGGGTGCTTGTGTTTTATCCTTGGATTCTTGCTGTGTGCCTTCAAATGCATTCCTTGGGCTTCTCATGGTTAGATTCTCAATTGATGCTACCATCTTTGCTAAGCTGAGAATGCTTTTTTGGTGGCCGGATGTCCTACTGTGCTGACTGGATGTTTTGTCTTCTGTGGTTCATACCTCTTTGTTTGGTCTGGCCTGTTTGTTTTCTTGACTTTTTGCAGCTTTGTTTCTGTCCACTTCCTGTTTGCCTTCTGCTACACAGTGGCTTCCGTTACTTTGGCTGATCCTGTGGGGCTGCCTTGTCTTACCGCCTTCTTTGGGCTTTTGCCTGGGTTGTAGAAGATACTGTTTGTGATGTGTATGATGTGTATGTCTGTCACACAGGGGTAATTCGCAGCACCTATAAATGCCTTGCCTGATTGTGGTTCTGAATTGGATCCTTTTCTCTTCAACTTTGGGCCCCATTTCTTGTGTTCAGGAGGCTATGGTGGCCAGGATCGGACTGGGACAAAAAATAGTCCCGGGCACTAAACAAAGGCGGCCTGCATAAGCTAGCCAGATAGCTAAACAAGTGGCCCAGATTTGCAAACCATGCCAATTTCTTTTTTCCACAAGTCTTTATTGAAGGGTCAAATCAAAGCAACAGGTAAGGAAATGGGGTAGAGATACATGAAGCAATCAGACATTTCAAAATAGGTGCATAACTTGATACATAGCATGTGTCAGCCCATTCAATACAGTGCGTGCAATGATTCAGTGTGGACAATTCAAGGACAAATGCACAGTTCCGCGATTCCGCCAATGATGATCAACACGGAGAGAGGTAGCCGGGGAGAGAACAGGGCATGAGAAGGGGAGCGGGATGAGGTTGAGGAGCCCACAAGCCTGTGGGGGACAGGCAGGACAATGAGAAAGGATACAAGAAGAGGGGGGAAGAGAGGAGGTAGGGGGAAGAAAGGGGAAAGTGAGGGGAGAAGGGGGGTCAAATGAAGAAGGGGAGAGTGGGGCCAGGATATGATCACAAGGGCCGGGACAGGCAACATAGCAGTGCCCAGTCCTCCCACAGGAAACCAATAATTTCCATACCTAGCCTCTAGCGACCGCTGTCCTGAAGGAAGGGTGCCCAGGTGAAGGGGAATGTCTATGGTGGTCATTATAAACATGGCGGTCTGGACCGCCACGCTGGCGGTCATTATCGCCAACGGCATGGCGGTCCGCCATATTCTGAACACAGTAGTGAACTGGCTGCTCCGGGAGGGAAAGGGATTCCTGGATGCTGCTCCGCTGCCATCGCCACCGCTCCATACACTGCCACGCCTATAACTGCTTCTTTATAGGCATGGCAGTGTATGGTCTGATGTGGCAGTGAGGGTGGAGCAGCATCATGACGCATGCCAGCCCACACAACCATCAATGGCGGTGAGGCTCCATGCGTCATTATTTAGCAGGATGCAGTCACCGCCACTGGCGGTCTTTCTTTGACCGCCAGCACGGTTCATAATGGGGGCCTATGCTTTGTGCTGCAGGTTATAGCTGACCCGCTCATGTGAGACCATCTGGTACATGGCTGAGAACCACTCATCACGAGAGGGGTGGTGGGTGAGCACCAGTAGCAGAGGATGCAGGTTTTTGCAGTAGCAAGAGTTGTGTGTAGTAGGTGGCCCTGAAGGCTTGAAATGTCTGCTCAGTCTATAAGGTCATGCAATAGGATCAAAGGATGGGACAAGGGTCCTGTGACTGGCAGGGTCTCACTCAGGGTGGTGCCAACTGACTCCCAGAAGGGTTGGACTGTGGGACAGTCGCAGATTTTATGACACAATGTTGCAGTGGTCATTGTCGCAGCACCAGCAGTTAGCATGGTATAGCAGGCCTGATACCTGCAGTTTCACTGGGGTCCAGTGCCAATAATGGAGGGACTTAAAGAGGCAGAACTTCGAGCACCACAATCCAGTGCCTCAAGTAGTTCTGCCCAATCAAAAGGCCATAGAAGCCAGACATCACCCCTCCAAAGTGCACCCTGAGAGAGGAAACTATGGGGGGACCAGCGTCTCACAACCAGTTGTCGGGTGAGGCAATGCCACAGCTATATATACCACCAGAACTGATGGGATGGGAGGCCAAACTCCTCACGGAGCACCACAAAGGGTTTGAGGGCCCCCTGCACGAGCACTTGTTGGAGGGTGTGGATGCCCGCAGAGTGCCACACACCCTAGTTCAGTACTTCATCACCTATGCGGAGGCCAGAGTTACGCCCACAGAGGTGCTTGCTCATGGAGGAGAGGGTCCACTGCAAAGAGGCCATGATTTCACCATGCCTTGGAGCATTAGAATATTAGGGCCCGGCATGATTGCAACACTCTTATAGAGATGGTAAAGCCCTTGCAGGCAGCCCAGCAAGGTGCATTTCTCCATTACCCATAACAGCGGGTCCGGCATCTGGGAGAGCACGTAGGTGAGCAGCCCCAAGTGAAGGGCCAGGGTGTAATGCTCATCCAAGGGGAAACCCAGGCCTCCACAAAATAACAGGGCCAGGAGTTTGCTACTGGCCACCCAGGGATGGGAGGGCCTCCAGATGAATGCCATTGTACACAGATCAAAACAGAGAGAGAGAGAGAGGTACAAGCAAGGGGAGCATGCTGAGGATATTGCTGTATCATGGTTGAGTCAGCACCCTGACCGCTTGTACCCTGCTCCACATTGAGAGACTGAGATGGGCCCACTTCTCGAAGTCCAGCTTCATGCATGTCAACAAGGGATTGAGGTTGTCTGTCACTATGCAGGCCGGCCCTCGGTTAATGTAAACCTCCAGGTACTTTAGGAGCAAGGACTTCCACTGAAAATGATAAGCTGATATCCCTGCATGGGGTAGTCACCCGGGACATTGGCAATGCCAGAGAGAGCAGCAAAGCCAGAGATGACTTCCAAGAGGGCCGGAGGGGAAAGGTCCAAGAGGGTAAGCAGAATGGCATCAATATAAAGATAAATAGTCGACATCTCTCCGGGAATGGGGATGCCGCATAGATGAGGGGATTGACGAACAGGCTGCAAGGGTTTCCAAGGCGAGAAGGAACAGGAGGGGTGACAACGAGCAACCTTGCTGCATTCCCGGTAAACTGAGAATGGGTCTGAAAGAAATCCCCTGCAGTTAATTTGGGCAGTGGGTGAGTCATAGACCCGTTGGACCTTAGCTATGAAATACTCACACAGGCCGATCTTCGAAGGGTCGCAAAGGGCATCCTGCTGTGCGGAGATGGTTCCTAGAGGAGCATCCAGCGATGAGCCCCCCTGCATATGATGAATCATGGACGTGATCACTGCCTGAATGCGGGCCGCGAGGACCCTGGCAAGTACCTTAATGTCCCCCTTAAGCAGGGAAATAGGTATCTGGCTCCAGCAGAGCAGGAGACCTTTCACTAGCATATGAAGGACTACAATTACTGCCATATTGGAGATGGAACCGAGAGAGCCCGATTGTTCAGCCTCGAGGGAGGCCTCATTGAGCAAGCTCACCACTTCCTCGCCCGCTCACTTGTAAACCTTTGCAGGGAAGCTGTCTTCCTCAGGGGCTTTGTGGTATAGGAGACTAGATGTGACTTGAATTATCTCCGTCTTGGTGATCTCCCCCTTGGCAGATCCCTGCCTGACTCGTTGAGGCTAGGGAGGTGCACACTGTCAAAGAAGGCCTCCAGGGGGGCAGGATCGTCCACCACCTCCGGGGAATAGAGGGCCTTGTAGAGGGTTGCAAGCCCGTGTACAGTAATATCCTGTGGGCGATTGAGAATAGTGCCGTCTTCGGCTTTTCTGGCCGGGATGGCCGGGACACCTCTTGCTGATGCAGCTGGGCAGCCAATAGCCCCTACCTTCTTGCCCTGTTCATAAAGATGGCCTTTCATACACTGAACTGCATACTTAGCCTTAGAAGAGAGCACAGCATTAAGGTCCATGCAGGCCTTCTCCAGGCGGTGATGGAGGGGAAACAAGGGGGTTTCAGTGTAGAGGCAGGTGAGGGGCACAATGTCAAGGGCCTCCTGTTTCATTGCATTTTGGGCGTTGGTGAGGGCAGAGTCTCTTGTGTGCTGGCCATGGATGATCACTTTGACAGCCAGCCACAGGATTCGGGGAGAAGTGAAAGACCCCTTGTTGTGCTCCAAATATATGGAGATGTGAAACCTCAGCTAGGACTTACCCTTCGGGGGTGATAACATGAGATGTTGAGGTGCCACAGCTTGTGGCCAGGGGATGAAAGCCCCAAATCTAAGAAGAGGAGCATCGGGGAGTCATCTGAGAGTGCACCCTCTGGGATCTTGGGAAAGGGCAACTACCAGCTGGGAGTCCAGGAAGTAGTCCAAGTGAGACTGGGTGCCATGCACTGGCGATATAAAAGTGTATTCCCAATCCCTAGGGTGTGAGAGGTACCAGAGTTCAATGAGTCCATGGTCTGATGTGATGTTGCCCACTTTCAGGAGACCGGTGCAGTCGAGGACCATGTCCCGGGCCAGGTTCCAGTCCCCCTCATGAGACAGTGAGTGGCCCCAATTTCCGAGAGGAGGTGGTTGAACTGGGGGAAACACTGGCATTTTGATCTGGTCAGAGCCTACATGACCCAACATAAGGTGTCCGCTTGCTGAGTCAGAGTTTTACAAAAGCTTAGCAGGCGTCTGGGTCTGTCCAGGTCCTAAGGAGAGTGAAGGGCAGGACCTGTGTAAAAGAGTCGCCACAGCACATTCCTGAGGTTGCCCTGGCCTTGTGATCTGCGCTGTTGGACAACTGCTGTGGACCACCCTCTCCACCCAGTCACGAAGCGATTTCTTTGAGTCTTCATGGGAGAGGTGGATCTCCTGTAATAAGGTCATGTCAGCACGCTTAGACTGCAGGTAGGACAGCACTTTCTTGTGTTTAATGAAGTGCGTGAGACCATTGACATTCCAGGAGTTGGTTTGCAAGGGCAAATGGGGCTGGGTACTGGCGGCCATTGTAACTTACTTTTTTTCTTTATTTACCACTACCTGTACCTGTGAGTCGGGCACGCATTAGTGAGCATCTCGAATGCCATACGCATATCATGCTGTTTGGGAAAAGTCTTTACTTGGATTTAATATGATTTATGCTTCTACTCTTACTTGGACACAAACTATGGAAACATTTACAAATGTTTCTTTGCTATAGTATGCAAGGACCACTTTTGTATATCGTACCTTTCGGTTATGGCACCCTCATATGTTTTTATGTTCTTATATCTTTACACTCATGGGCAATGCTATGTTTTTTTAATGCTCTGCGGGTAAGGGATGGCTTTTGTCTTCCAATCACATTTGTGGGGTTTTTTTTTGTTTTTTTTTTTGCTACAGGCTTATCATGCCATGGTTGAACAAAATCGAAACAACCCTTCGGTATTTGGCACGAGAGCCTACCAAAATACATTGTAATGGTAGCATGAATTTTGCGATACTTTTGGATTCTGCTCTTATGATTTATGGTATGTCCCTTTTACATTCAGAATACCTTTTCTAACTTTACCTTGTGTGGTTCACACTAGGAGGACTGGATAGGGATTATTCGGGACTGATATGGATTTGCTTGTGACTAACATCACTTTTCTTCAACTTCTTTTCGCTTTTCGGTGACATGCGGTTATCTCGGACACACAGGTTTTAGACACTATATATATATATATATATATATATATATATATATATATATATATATATATATATATATATATATATTGCATGTACACTAGACTTTTATAATCCCTTTCTTCACCATTACCATACATATGCATGACACAAGAAGTGCTTTCTTTTTATTGCATACCAATCACCCTTTTTGGGAGTTTTTTTACCTCCCCTTCCTTTACAATTTATTCACATGATTTGGAATTTTATAAGTGGTGTGATTTAACCATAACAACAATCATGTTTCCCTGTTGCCGTCATTCCATCTCACATTACTCTCTTTACATATCCATTTTGCAGCCTTGAGAAAGCCTTGATAACGAAACACGTGTCGGCTGTTGTTCTTTGGAATCATCTTACCTGGAATAAATAGATTCTAATTGATCACACAGACGTGCTCAGAATTTTGATTGACATCCTTCACTACGATATGGACATTATGGACTATTTCAGTGTGCCTTGGTAATTCAGTATTATATCTTCTAGTGCTGATTAGATCTCCAATCGGTACAACCGGACTTGAGGTGGTTGGGTGCAATACCAGTATGGCACCCTAAAAGTACTATCTGCAACCTTGAAACATTACTTCCCCTTAATTTTGTATTATGTGCATAGGAAGTGCAAACCTTAAAGCATAGCCACCCCCTTTTTTCTTAGCATGCTGTATGGGTATTTTGCAAAGCATGGGAGACATTTGTGCTTGCTACAGGCAATGCTTGTGGTAACATCAGGAAAATCTGCAGTACTAACTGGCCCACGGGCCATAAAACTGTCTCACAAAGTTTTAGAAAACTGGCCCAAACATTGGTCTTTTAGACCAGCCCATTGAGCACTGCCTGATTGCCCTATAGACTGGTCCCAAAATGCTTGTGGCCTCTGAGTAAGGGTGCTCCTCAGTACCTAATGTGCTTTGTGAGCTGGTAGCAAGGGGCTTCTCCTTTGGGTTCCAATTGTGTGGGTTAGTCCTTTCTTGCTATCGGATTCTATCTTGCAGTTGAATTGCAAGATAGAAGCTTGCAGTTGAATTACAGCCTGGCTGGTGACTTTTTCTGCCTTTTGGTGATTCTCACACTGCTGTGCCCTGTGTACCTGGCTTCGTACCATGGAGCAGTTCCAGGAAGATTGCCAAGGTATCACACCTTTTGTTAGTGCAGGTTCTTGTCATTGATGCGGGTCTTCTCTTATCCTTTCTTCACAAGTTGTTGCAAATCTGAGGTTCTGGTGTCAGGGAGCGCCTTAAATACTAGATTTTGGGGTGTCAGCGGTATGAGTGAAAGTAACCAATGGACTACTAGCCCCAGGAGTGGTTTTTGGCACCTTTTCTACCTAGAACCATCTATCTCGCCACTTTTCAAGATAGCAGAAGTCTTCCTCGGCTGAACAGACCTGGTGGTCCACTCTAGAGGTGTGGCTAGCCCTTTGTGCATGTACACTTCCTGACTAACTAATTTTCCCACCTACCCAGGTGCAAATATACAAATGTCCTCCACTGGGGGACATCCTGCTTGCATAACAGAGGTGTTGTGCCCTTTGAAGCTCACCATCTTGAGGTCCCACTGCACTAGCCTTCCTGGTAGGGATGGAGGGAGGTGTGAACTACTTCCCATCCAGGTCATTTTTCTGACTCCTGGGAGTGTTCACACTTCTGTCCAGGGGGTCAGAATCCTGCCTCGGTGACAACAGCTGCGAACTGGCAGCCAGACTACAGGAAAACTGGGGTAGCTTGGTGGGCAACCTCTAAGGTTGCTTTCTGGGTCCATGTCACATCGCCTTCGACATGAGATTCATGTCAGGGGTAAGAAGGCACATTGTCTGATACCAAACATAACCCATTTCACCGTTAAGGGAGCTGGTGACCTCAGGTTTGTCTGGGTGTCAGCCCATATTATCTGATGAACCGTTGTTCACTTAAAGTAGCCTTTAATGGCAAAGGCCACTATAGGGACTTATAAGCTTGCACTTATATCTCCACACCTTTAAAATGATTCACCCTGCCTTCTGGACTCGTGAGGCCTTACTTTGGGGTGACTGATATATTAAAGACAGCATTTTGGGCTGTGGCACACATGGTTTTGAGCACAGTCAAGTTCGAGCAGTTTACACTGCTCCTGCAGTTTACAATGGCAGGCCTGCTGTCAGTAGTTTACTCAGGTCATTCAGGGTGGCATAAACAGTACTTTAGGCCCTGGTGGCCCTTTAACACCCATGCCCTGGGTACCACTGGTACCATATACTAGGGACTTATAAGGGGATAAAATACTTGCTAATTAGAGTTGCCAATTTACTTAAACCAATTTAGGGAGAGAGTGCTGGCACTAGGGCCTGGTTAGCAGGCTCCAGTGCACTTTTCGAGTCATACCCTGCACCATCTAGAGCAAAATGTGCAGAGGTGACATCTGGAAAGGCTTTCCTATGCGCTGCCTTTAGGAGAATTGGGGCCCACAGATCTTAAATTCCGATCTTGCAGATCAGAATCTCCTCCCTGTTTGTGTATTATTGTGCTGTGGTCCAGGTTGTTTTCCTACAGGTACTTCCAGGTTTAACTTCAATCAGGAGATGGCTTTGTCAGGTTTTTTTCAGTATTCCTCGCCTTCTGAGGCTGTGGCAGAGCATGCCTTGAACGTGCACAGGGCTTTACTGATCTTCCCAGGAAGTGGCCAAGGACTATATGATGTGAAGGTCCTGCTAGACTGCGTGAGGAAAGGGCCTACTTCGTAGTAGCACAGTACCACCCTGCACTTAATATAAGCAAGAAAGGTGTCAAGTGTCTCCTTAACAGCATCCCGCTTAGGACGAAAAAGCAGCAAAGGGCAGGAATAAAACCTCATTGGCAAGATTAGTATTTCTTAATGGATTATAATGTTATTTATGAGTTGATCAATGAAGCACCAAAACTACCCTGAAATCGGAGCAGTCCAGCATACGTTTTTTGGAGAGAAAGAATCCATCAAGGAAAAGGTATAAAAAATCAGCGACAAAACTGCATCAAATAAGGAGATAAATGCATTGAAAAACAGGACAATTAAAGCACTGCGATATAGTATTCTCATAGCAGAATGTCCTTATATGTGAGTCAACTGAGGACATTGAGTCGCTAGAAAAATGGTTGACATCATATTAGACTGGAAACTTCCAGCAAAATCACAGGAAAGCCTACCGTTTGAGATAGGAGTATATGCTCTTTGAGGAGAATAGTAGTTTCCAGAATTACGGGTGAGAGCAACATCCCCATATTGACATCCTTCCAGTCCTCTATGCATTCCCCCTTCTCTAGCCATTTCTTTAGCTATGCTCTCCACACGATATGTGAAGCCTCTAACTTGCAGCAAACCATGGCCATGGACAGCTGATGCTGGGTGGGTGCACTGAAAGAAGACTTATCACTGAGTGGAAGGACAAAAAACACAGGCCCATATTTATACTTTTTGATGCAAAACTGCGCCAACGCAGGTTTGCGTAAAAAAAATTAGCGCCGGCTAACGCCATTCTGAAGCGCCATGCGGGCGCCGTATTTATTGAATGACGTTAGCCGGCGTTAGCCGCCGGCGCTGTCTGGTGTGCGTTAAAAAAAACAACGTACACCAGGCAGCGCCGGCGTAGGGGGAAAATGGCGTATGGGCGTCCAGAAATGGTGCAAGTCAGGCTGAGGCAAAAAATTCGCCACAACCCGATTTGCGCCATTTTTTTACGACGCCCATCCCCCATTGAAATGACTCCTGTCTTAGCAAAGACAGGAGTCATGCCCCCTTGCCCAATGGCCATGCCCAGGGGACTTCTGTCCCCTGGGCATGGTCATTGGGCATAGTGGCATGTAGGGGGGCACAAATCAGGCCCCCCTATGCCACAAAAAAAATAAAAATAAAATACTTACCAGAACTTACCTTAATGTCCCTGGGGTGGGTCCCTCCATCCTTGGGTGTCCTCCTGGGGTGGGCAAGGGTGACAGGGGGTGTCCCTGGGGGCAGGGGAGGGCACCTCTGGGCTCATTCTGAGCCCACAGGTCCCTTAACGCCTGCCCTGACCCAGGCGCTAAAATCCGGCGCTAATGCGTTTTTTTTTGACCCGCCCACTCCCGGGCGTGATTTTTGCCCGGGAGTATAAATCCGACGCACATGCCTCGGAGTCGATTTTTTAGACGGGAACGCCTACCTTGCATATAATTAACGCAAAGTAGGTGTCCACGCTAAAAAATGACGCTAACTCCATGGACTTTGGCGCTAGACGCGTCTAACGCCAAAGTATAAATATGGAGTTAGTTTTGCGTCGAAATTGCGTAAAAAAAAACAACGCAATTTCGGCACAAACGGAGTATAAATATGCCCCACAGTATCTTCTACCTCGTGGGCACGAGTCCAAGTGAACATCTTTGGTGAATCTAGTCCACAGATGTAACATCATCAGTGACTACTTTAATTTCTGCCTGTTGTGGTGCTGGTAGGCAGGGTTGAATGCCTTCCACTGCAACATTCAGTCACTGGGTCTAGTTTTCTATTTGTATCACTTATGAATCCAAGGGTCAGGGTTACTGTAGACATTGTTGGCCTCTCTGCTGGGGGGATATGGTTGTTTCTTGGGTGGATGCTATCGTCCTCCTGTATGATGCATAGGACTCCTTATATGGGACACCCCATACATTTGTGTCCATCACTGACATTTGGAGGTGCCTTCTGCTCGTTGTGAGGGTTCACTGACAGCATTTTTGACCGGTGTCAATGTGGATTCCTGATCTTATTTCATTCACTTGTTTTGGGCAGAGCCTTTATTTAGTCTGGTTCCTTATGGCTCAGCTGTAAGCAGACCTTAGGCCATATTATACAAAGTGCTCCAAGGGCACAACAGGCGTTTGCGCCCACTTTCTGCATCCCTGGGCACTTTGGTATTACAAAAGGGCCAGCAGATGCTTGTAAGGCCCCTTCTGTAACACAGATAGCGCTGGGGGACATATAGTACCAGCGCTACAATCAGACAGAGATCCCCTATTTGCATGGGGGCGTGGCCTCACTCAAATGGGGGAATCTCTTTGCCTCTGTGCCCTTGCCATATTATAGACATGGGTGCAAAGGCAAAGAAGCCATCAGGAGCACACTGAAAGTGCGCCACAAAAAGGTGGTGCACTGTCAGTGCATCCCCTGATGGCAGCCCTCTAGAAGGGGTGAAGGGGGTCCTATGAATGAACCCCCTAGACATCCCCTTGCAGGCAGGTGCAGTCACGCACTGCACTCGCCTGCAAGGGGATCTCTCGCCCCTCTTAAAAGTGCCGCCTGCACAGTGAAACACAGAGCGGCTGCTTCAAAGCTGCCCCGTAATTCACTTGAATGCGTTGCCCCCGGGTAGTGTGAGTGTGCAGCTGCCCTGGGGGCGGTGCATTCAGTCTAATACAATGCACTCTCCTTGTTTGTGCAGGGTGCACCATTTGAAAGGTGTGCCTAGTGCAAAGAAAGAACATGCACTGCATTGTGTAATACTGCCCCAGGTGTGCTTGGTATGCTCTCACGTAGTAATGACACTGAACAAGAAGACAGGATGCGGTTGAAATGCCTCAATTATTTACTGGTAATCAGCAACCCACATTTTCTATTGCCTGGTCAGTTTCCATCCTGGTCTTAGTATTCTCAGACAATATTGGGATTTGTGTCTATCAGAAGGTGAAGCTAAGGGCAGAGGAAATAGAAGATGGCCTGTTCTCACGTTTTAAAAGTAACAATTCTAAAGGAAATCGTCTTATAGGTGTGGTTGCAATAGAACTGTCTGTTTCACTGGTGAGATCTCACCTACTTGCAGTAATGACTGGTGAAGAAGACCTTGACTTAGAGCAATGACTATTGTTTTAAATGGATCCATATACTTCAGGGTAGGTACACATTTCAACATATCAGGTCCCTTGCTGCACAATACCAGTGCGTGTAGCCTGTTGTTTCCTGCTCTGCACCATATTATCCTTCAGTCCTCCATCTTTGACTCTTATTGTACTTTTTTGAATGCTGAACAAGATTCCTATTTTATGTTGGGGGTAAAACTGTACATTACAGGAAAAAACTATTGTTCAATTATTTAACTATTCTGGTATTAAAATACAGCTTTTGAAACAACAGATAGTTCCAATATTTTAGCATGGAGTTTATTCAAATTTCAGGATTGCTGTCCTATCAAACATCTAACATGTTATATAATTTTTTTTTAAGACATGGCCAGATTGGGCTTCGCTTTTAAGAGTTGAGTTAATACCAGCAACACAAATGACAATGCAATATTATTGCATATGTTGTCAAAATAATTGGACCATGACTCAAGGTTATTGGCCCTGCTATCAATAGCAATTTATATTTTACATACGAGGTGACCACTTGGGCCTCTACCGACAATCAATATTATCTCTTCTGAAGACCGCCGAAGGTTAATTGATTGATACTTATGTCTCCCAGAAATGTACAACGCTAGCAGACTCTGCTTTTTAAGCCAATACACACAATTTCATGCCACACAGAAAGACGTGCTGCTACCAGCTCATTTGACTTAAAAACACCCAAGGGCATTTGCATTGTTGGACCAAAGAAGACTAATGCTGAGCTGTGACTACTACATTTATAGTACAATGTGAACTAGCTGTTCAAACAAAGCCAAATAAAGGCTAAGTCTGGAAGACAGCATAAGAAGGATGCATGAAAGGGAGACTGACCAAAAACAAGTTCTGCAAAGGCAGACAGAGTCCACAACTATGTCTGCTAACCCTGTACTAAAGTGGAGGCCACTGGCTCACCTACTATTCCACTTCCAAGTTCTTTATCTCTTTCTGCGTGGGACTGTAGCACGATGTGCACAGTAGTTCACTGATATGGGAAGGCCTAATGTGGTCTGGCGCCACACAAGAAGAAATTAGTGACTCTATTAAGACCAAGAAGCCGACAGAAAAAGTTTGTGCTCAAAGAGATGGGGATAGTGCTGTATCTAAATCTAGAGACTACACCACAAGAAGCCCAAGAACCCTAATACCTCAGGGAGTGTCTAGATAAGCGTTGCCTAAAAAAAAGTCTATGGGAAATACATGGAGCTTTTGAGTTTTAGGACCCCCTTTTTTATTCTGCCCCCTTGTTTGACAGTTCACCCAAAATGTTCCATACACAACCTAGGCCAGAAAGAGCACAATTTTGTAAAATTGTGAAAATTCGTCAAATGGCGCCAAAGTTATTATCAAAACAAAAAGGCATTTCCTATGGAAATGCTAATCTAACTATAACTACCTAGTGGCGACTGCCATTGGGTAATTTATGGATGTATTCTACCATGTGGAGGGTGCCACTGGGTATAGTTAGAACTTAGTTATAGTTAGGACCTACCATAGGAAATTGATTTTTTGATTTGCTAATAACTCTGGTGCCATTTGACGGATCTTCACCAAACTTTCCAAAAAACGTTCATCCACCTCAGCTCCTTCTGGGAAAGTTTTGTTGTTGGGCCGAGAAAAAGAGAGGGTCTCAATATGAAATTGTCCCACACAATTTCTACAGAGATTGTTGAGCAGCACTACTGCTAAAATGGCTAAACAGAACTATGCCAAATTTTACAGAAAGCTAAATCTTTACTCAGAAAGTGTGCTTTTTGCTGTGACAGATGTGATGAGATACATTTAAAAACACTTCCTGATGTTATTCATGATGTGGTTTTATCTCTTGCACTCGTTCACTGATTTTATTAGGACACAGCAAAAATTTGAACTCTATTTTGTTTGTCTTTGTAACATTTTCTTTATCAAATATGGTTTCTGTAATGCGAGTCTCATGACCTTATCAATGCATTAAATTATATCTCCTGATCCTTAATATATAACCAGTAGTGCACCCAAAACGAAGTAACTGAAATATGTGGCATTATGGCCCTCATTACAACCCTGGCAGTCAGTGATGAAGTGGCGGTAAATACTGTCAACAGGATGGCGGTAACTATCACCAAATTATGACCATGGTGGTGCAAACTCAGATAGACAGCCACTTTACCACACCGACCGCTAGGGCGGAAACAACAGCCACCATGGCGGTAGCCGGCTACAGCCGGAAGTCAATGTTCCGCCCACCATATTAAGAGACACAAATCCGCCACCTTTTCTGGGGCAGTAGCAACGACATCAAAAGCCTGGTGGAAACAGAACACAGAAGGGAAAGGACTCACCTTGGGAGAGACAGGGAACAACCACACCGCCATGGAGCCTGAACTTCAGATCTTCCCAATGATTTTCTACATCCTGCTCCATCACGAACACCAACAATGGTGAAGATGACCATGGTGAGTACAGCCGCCTAGCACACAGGGGAGGGAGGGAGGAAAAAGAGAGTGACACACATACACACAACACACCCCCTTGCCCCCAACACCATACACAAAATCTGATGCAGTAATAAAACATAATTACCACGTACCCCTCATGAATAATGCAAAGACAACAAGAATTGATGAGAGTGAGTGTAATAATATAAATACAGTAGAAATACGAAAAATCAATCTAATGGTATATACATGTGTACAGTTCAAGGGAACCTGCCCAGTCCTCAATGTGCGTGGGCCACAGGCCAAAGCCCAAGGCCCCACTTGTCACCTGCACCAACACGGAGAGAACACTGCAGGGGCATCAGTTGGAAAATAGGCAGGCACCTCAGGGGGATGGGGAACGGGGGGCTCCTCATCCAGCAGATGGAACAACACCACTGGTCCTGGAGGGTGCAGCATGCCCTGTGCTTGATCCTGGGGAGTGCAAGGCCACAGTCTTTCAAGTGGGTGACTTGCTCACATGCTCTGGAGGGGGCAACATGCCCTGTGCTGGGCCTGGGGAGTGCAAGGCCACAGTCTCTCAAGTGGGTGACTTGCCCACTGGTTCTGGAGGGGGCATCGTGCCCTGTGCTTCTGATCCTGGGGAGGATTGGGTGAGTGGGTGGCTTACCCACTGGTTCTGGAGGGGGCATTGTGCCCAATGCTTCTGATCTTGGGGAGGATGGGGTGAGTGGGTGTCATACCCACTGGTTCTGGAGAGGCATCGTGCCCTGTGCTTCTGATCCTGGGGAGGATGGGGTGAGTGGGTGGCTTTCCCACTGGTTCTGGAGGGGGCATCGTGCCCTCTGCTTCTGATCCTGAGGAGGATGGGGTGAGTGGGTAGCTTACCCACTGGTTCTGGAGGGGGCTTTGTGTCCTGTGCTTCTAATCCTGGGGAGGATGGGGTGAGTGGGTGTCATACCCACTGGTTCTGGAGGGGGCATTGTGCCCTGTGCTTCTGATCCTGGGAGGATGGGGTGAGTGGGTGGCTTACCTACTGGTTCTGGAGGGGGCATCGTGCCCTGTGCTTCTGATCCTGGGGAGTGCAAGGTCACAGTCTCTCAGCTGGGTGTCATTCCCACAGGATTTGCAGAGGGCAGGCCGCACAGCAGCCCATGGAGGCAGGACTACAGACAGTCCGCTTGCAGTAACGGCTGCTCAGTGGTGGTAGTGGTGCTGCTGCCGCCGCTGGTGGGGGGAAGCTCCAGCCTATCCCCTGCAGCCTCGGATGGCTGCCCACTGGTGGTGGCAGTGCTACTGCTGCTGCTGGTGGTGGCATTGCTGCTGCATGTGGTGGGGGGAAGCTCCAACCCATCCCCTACAGCCTCGGTCGGCTGCCCACTGCTGGTGGTGGCGGTGCTGCTGCTGCTGGTGGTGGTGGTGGGGGGAAGCTCCAGCCCATCCCCTGCAGCCTCGGATGGCTGCACAACCATGGTTGGTGGTGGGGGCTCCGACTGAGTCCCTGCACCAGGCCCCTTTTCTTTCCTGCCTGCTGGTGCAGGCTCCTTGCCCTTCCTGGCAGCACTGGGGAAGGCTCCTTGCCCTTCCGGGCAGCAGCCTGGGCAGGCACACTTTCTTTGAGGCTAGCTGGTGCCCTGGATCCTTTCCCACCATGAGGTAGTGTGGAGACTACTGGTCCGGTGGACTGAGTGGCTGAGGTGCTTGCCTGGGGTTTTGGCACCCTGGCAGACGTGAAGGACGGGGGAGAGGTAGGGAAGAGGTCAATGGTGGAGAGGAAAAGCTTCTTAGGGACCCTGGGGCGGGAAGAGTGAGAAGGTTTGGGAGTGGAGGAAGAGGGAGTGGTTGTAGGAGGTGTCTGTCTGCTCTGTTTGGGTGCAGGTGCATGGGCTGGATGCTGTTGTGAGGTGGATGTCTGTTGGGTGTCTGAGTGCTTGCGTTTGTGTACCTTGGGGGGGACAGACACAGTGGGAGCGGACACAGGTGACGTGTGCATGGCTGTTGTAGTGGTGTCTGCAAGTGAGGTGTGTGTTCTGTTAGGTTTGGTGGTGATGCTGATAGTGGATGATGGTGTAGTGCATGCAGGTCTGAGTGTAGATGGAACTGGGAGGTAGGTGGAGGAGGAGGAGGGGGACACAGTGGAGGCAGTGGATGTTGGTATGTCTGCATCTGGATGGTGTTTGTGTGCGTACCTGTGGGATGATGTGTGGTGCTTATGTTTGTCTGTGCCACTCGTGTGTTGTTTTGTGTGCATGCTCGTCTGCCTGTGTGCTTGGGATAGGTTGGGGTTGAAGGGAATGGGATTGGTAAGAGGAAGTTGGATGGGGGAGGGTGGAAACAGGGACAATGGCTGCCATCAGAGAGGAGTCCAGAGCCTGGATTGATCTCTGTTGGGCGGCCAAGCCAGTGTGAATGCCCTCAAGAAATGCATTTGTCTGTTGCATTTGGGCAGCCAGCCCCTGAATGGCATTCACAATGGTTGACTGCCCTACAGAGATGGATCGCAGGAGGTCAATAGCCTCCTCACTCAGGACAGCAGGGCAGGGTCTGAGGTGCCTGGGGCGAAGGAGATGCCCACCCTCCTGGGTGAGTGGGGACGGGCAACTCGATGAGGGGCTGCTGGGAGGGCGGTGCTGGTATGGGAGAGGGTGGCGGCTGTATCTGTAGCTAGGGTGGTCACTGAAGTGTCTGCCACCACCATGGAGCTTCCATCGGAGGAGGTATCTGTGTCAGAACTGTCCCCTCCTGTCTCTGCTGTGGTGCTCCCCTCACCCTCTGTCCCACTGGTCCCACTGGTGCCCTCACCGTCAGTGGACTCTGCCTCCTGTCGGATGCAGCTCCCTCCATCGCCGGTGCCTCTGCTCCTCCACCACAAGATGAGGCTAATTCACATAAGGACAGGGTGACAAAACAAAAAGGGGGGGGAGAGACAAAGGATACACTTGGTCAATGGCTGTCCCAACACCACCGTTGGCGTACACACCACCGTCACACACAGGGAACAGCCCTACACACAAAGCAATGCACTACCAGTAATAATGCTAGCCACTAGGGCATGGGGAGGGGCACATACCACCATCTGCAGCACACCTGGGACCCACACAGCCCTGACCAGTAGTGGATGCCTACAAGCTAGGTAGCAGGATTATCACACCAGAACCCTGCCCTACATGGGACCTACTCTGCAAAGTCAGGACTGGCCTAGGGGCACCCACTGACTCACATCCCCCACCTGGGTTTCCCTCTACCATGGGTAAGTTGTAATGATGGGAACTGTACTCACCCCCTTGTGGCTGCTGTGATGCCCTCAAGCACCCATCCAGCTCCGAATAGGCCACCGCCAGTATGCGGGCCATCAGGGGGGTCATGGTTCGACGGGCACCCCTTTCTCATTGGAAGGCTATCCCCAGCTGGGCCTCCGCGGTATTCCGTACCCAGCGTCTGAGGTCCTCCCACTGTTTCTGACAGTTGGTGCTCTGCCTGCCGTAGACCCCCAGGGTCCGCACATCCTTGGCGATGGCATGCCATATACCCTTCTTTTGATGAGCGCTGACCTGCAGAGAAATACACACAGGAAAAGGTATCAGTCAGACTGTCCTGCCTGTTACACTTATGGCCCACCATACCCCTTCACATCGACATTTGCACACACAGGGCCCAGCACACAAGCTGCACACCGCCCAGGGGACATCCACCAACCCCCCCCCCACACGAGGCATTCACACACACCACTCCATGCATTCATGCCCCATGCATCCTGCTCACAGTGTACTCACCTGTTGGTCTGGAGGCCCATACAGCAGTCCGTAATGGGGTAGGACCCCATCCACCAGTCGCTCCTACTTCACCGAGGTGAAGGCAGGGGCCCTTTCCCCAGTCGCATGAGCCATGGTAGGTTCCAGACACAGGTCACAGCAGCACATGCTGTGTAGGTCCTCTCCTATGGAAGGTTAGGTAGCAAGTGAGTGATCAGATAGAAAATGGCGGTCACGTCCATGGCGGTGCATACCGTCACCGCCGGCGTACATCACCATTGGCCACTGTATCCACAGGGCCCAATATTAACCAATGAGGAGTTGCACAGTGGTTCCCGACCGCCTACCGCAACAGCGCACAACGTCAGCGGAATTACCTCACTTCGACCTGTCCCTCCGCACAGGACAGGTGGACGCCATTTCAGGGGGGGGTGGCAGGTCCTGGATAATAACTGTCACAGTTCAAAATTGGACTTACAGGACAAATTCCACTTATACATTAAAATTTAACATCATGCATTGTACTGTTGGGGCAACAATGTACAGTTTGTGACCAGCTCCTCACTCTTTTGCCCCATAGATTGCTACTGCTGCAGATGAATAGGAGATGGAGACATACACTCGTATACAGACCCCTGGTGGACGTGGCAACAATGGAGGGCAGGCACATCATCCTCATCTATAGACTTGACAGGGCCACAATCACAGAGCTGTGTGCACAATTGGAGCCTGACCTAATATCTGCTGTCCATCACCCCACTGGGATCCCCCCTCTTGTGCAAGTCCTATCTCTGCTCCGTTTCTTGGCAACTGGTTCTTTCCAAGCGATAGTGGGCTTGGCAGCAGGAATGTTACAGCCAATGTTTTCAATAGTGCTGACCAGAGTGTTGTCTGTCCTGATTAAACACTTGTGCAGCTACATTGTTTTTCCCCATGTGTAGGATTTGGCCACAGTGATAGCTGACATCTATGCAATGGGACATATTCCCAACATCATTGGGGCAATTGATGGTACACATATTGCATTTGTCCTCCCCCGGCAAAATTTACAGGTGTTCAGAAATCAAAAGAGTTTTCACTCAATGAATGTCCAGATGGTGTGCTTGGCAGACCAGTACATCTCCCATGTGAGCCCTGGTTCCCACCCACTATATGTTGGGGTATGGTGTGGGCCGTATGGGATAGTGTGTGACTAAATGTTGTCCCTCGATATTTGCAGGTAACTCTGGTTACCCAAACCTATCATGGCTACTGACCCCTGTGAGGAATCCCAGGACAAGGGCAGAAGAATGTTATAATGAGGCAAATGGGCAAACAAGAAGGATTATCAAACATACCTTTGGCCTCCTGAAGTCCAGGTTTCGGTGCCTCCATCTAACAGGTGGATCCCTGTGCTACTCACCCAAGAAGGTCTGCCAGATAATCGTGGCATGCTGCATGTTGCACAACCTGGCCCTCAGACGCCATGTGCCTTTCTTGCAGGAGGACCCTGTGGACAGTGAGGATGAGGAGGCAGAGGATGAGGACAACAGAACTGCAGTGATTCGACAATACTTCCAATTACACTGTCTGGTAAGACAGAGTTACTTCATATTTTATTGTCATTTTATGGTTTATCCTTGTCACTGGCATGCTGTTATTCCCCACATCTATGCCAACTCACTGTACCCTTTGGCAACTCATTTTGCAGATGTTGAAGCCCCACTATCGCTCCTGGTGTGATCACTGCAGTCAACTACAGGTCTTTCCTATTTGAACATTACTGTACAGTTGAATTGCAATGTTTGAACCTGGTTAAACGAATACATACTAAAATAAGTTTAGCATATTCCATACTTGTATTTTTTCAAAGGGTGTTTATTTAAGTGCTAAGAAGTAGAGGGGAAGGTGCAATGGGCTGGAGGAAACTCCAGGGTATAGTTCCAGTCTATTGGTAGCACAGGTGCATTGTCCAAGGGGACATAGGAAGGGGAGCAATGTCAGTTCAAGGTGGACAGGGTGACAGACTGGGACACAAGGGTGACAATCAGGAGAGTCTCATTTCCTGGCGGGGGTCTTGGCAATAGTCTCTGGCTTCTGCCTGGATCACAGGAAATGTTTGCAGGGTGGTTCTCCTTCTGCAGGAGGAGGAGTTCTGGTGGCCTGTTGGTCCTGTGGCGGGCTCGGCAGTTCAGATGTCTAACTAGTGGCAGGGGCCAACTGTTGTAAGACTGCCTCCCTCATGTGGTTGGCCACGTCTGCCAGCACCCCTGCAATGAAGACCAGGGTGGTGTTAATGGCCTGCAAGTCCTCCCTGATCCCCTGGTACTGTCCCTCCTACAGCAGCCTGTTCTCCTGCACGTTGGCCAGGATCTGGCCCAGCATATCCTGGGAATGTTGGTATGCTCCCAGGATCTCTGTGAGTGCCTCCTGGAGAATCGGTTCTCTGGGCCTGTCCTCCCCTGGTGCACAGCAGTCCTCCCAGTGTCCCTGTTGTCCTGTGCCTCTGTTCCCTGAACCATGTGCCCAATGCCACTGACCCCAGGTCCCTGATTGTCTTGGGTGCAAGGTGTAGCCTGGGGTCCCTGTAGTGGTGGACACACTGCTGATTGAGGTTTCCTGGGGACAGAGGTATGGGTACGCTGGGTAGGTGCTGTGGTGGTGTTTCCTGATGGGGTAGGCTCTGTGGTGGTGTGTGACTGGGCCTGGGTAACCGACTGTCCAGAGGTCCCTGATGGGCCAGGTTGGTCATCCTGATCCAGGCGACCAGAGTTGCTGTCATCACTGTAGGCCTCTTCTGTTAGGGGACTGGATAGTGCTGGCACCTCTTCGCTCTGACATTGGCTGGGGTACCTGTGGGGATGTAAATGCAGTGTTAATGTTTCTGTGTGTGACATATTGTGCATCGGTGGGTTGCCCTGTTTGGTTGTATTTGCCCTGGCAGCTTTCACTTGTGTAAGTTGGTATGTGGTCGGCTAGCTGATTCTCTCTCATGCTTTAGTGATAGGTGTCCATGCAGGTCTATGAGTGGTGTCCATGCATTGGTATGGCATGCAGGGCTTGGCATCGGGATGAGTGATATGTGATGGTGGGAGGTGGTAGAGTGAGGGTGAGGGTGGGGGAATGTGATGGCATGCAAGTAGGGGGGTGATAGTAGTAAAGAGTTGACTTACCAGAGTCCAGTCCACCTGCTACTCCGGCCAGGCCCTCAGGATGCATGATTGCCAAGACTTGCTCCTCCCATGTTGTTAGTTGTGGGGGAGGAGGTGGGGGTCCACCGCCAGTCCTCTGTACAGAGAGTTGGTGTCTTGCTGCAATGGAACATACCTTCTCCCGTAGGTCGTTCCACCTCTTCCTGATGTCATCCCTGGTTCTTGGGTGCTGTCCCATGGCGTTGACCCTGTCCACAATCCTCCGCCATAGCTCCATCTTCCTTGCAATGGATATCTCCTCCACCTGTGCTTCAAATAGCTGTGGCTTTACCCGGATGATTTCATCCACCATGACCCATAGCTCCTCCTCTGAGAATCGGTGGTGTCTTGTGGTGCAATGGGTGTTGTGTGAGTTGTGTGGGTGAGGGTGTGTAGGGTGACGTGTTGGGGTGTGTGATGTGGGGTGCGTGGGTGGTGTATAGGTGATGGTGGTGTGTGGCTCTGGTCTTGTCTGTCTCGTGCCAATGGTCTGTAGTCGTAAAGGGTTGTGGGTAATGTGGGTGTGTGTTATATAGTGGTGTGGGTGTGGTGTGTGTATTGGTGTCAGGTGTGTGTTGTTTGAATTGTCCAATGTGGTGTTGTTTTGTATGTGTGTGTTTATTTTGAGCGCAGCGGTATGTACCGCCAATGGTTTACCGCCATTAAATGTCCACCATGGTGATTCGTGGGTCATAAAGTGGTGGGCGTTGTTCTGTTGGCATAACGGTGTGGGTTTTGATACCGCCAGTTTATCACTGACCTTTGGTGTAGCGGAATGGTGTCTGTGGCTGAATAGTGACGAATTGTTGTGTGCGTGTCTTAATATGGTGAACGGATGTCTGTGGCGGCGGCGGTATGTTGGCGCAGTCAGCGTGGCGGTAAGTGGGTTTTACCACCAATGGCATAATGAGGGCCTATATCTTGGTGAAAGATTCTTTAAGAACCTAAGGTCTGATTTAGATTTTGGCAGATGCGGTTACTCGTCACAAGCGTGATGGATATCCTGCCTGCTGTATTATAATCTAATTATCTCCTATGGGAATTGTAATATGGCAGATGGGATATCTTTCACTTTAGTGACTGAGTAACCCATCCGCCAAACTCTAAATCAGGCCCCTAGTCTGTTTGTCATTATTATTGTATGTGAATTGAGCATTCTGAAACAAACCTGATCCTAAAGTTGTTAAATTGTGAAATATGTTCATAGCGTGTACATTGTTTAACTTTGTTATTGAACCAATATGAAGCACATTTTTGGAATTAAGATACAGGAATGCTTTCTTGGATGAACGCATTGTAGCCTGCAGCACATGTTTACGTAAGCCCGGTTCACTATACTTTGAAGGGGGATTTTACTTGTAAATATTGTTGCTGACAAAGGTGTTTAGACAAAAGGCGTCCAGCCATAGCTCCATAAAAAGCCTCAGCAGACCTCAGAAATAATACTTTGCTCAGTAAACTATATGTGGTGAATTTCAGTGTATTTTGTTTTTAAACAATAGTTTTTATATTATTACAAGGTTTAACTTTAACATCACTTTCAGTGAATTTCTAGGTCATCAGCTCACAGCAATGTCTATGTGTCAGGGTCCAGTGAAAAGGTTAATTGACCCAGAGCTGAGGGACACTTTAAAACCAATCCTTTACATTCCCTAGATGCTTTTACCATGCATGCTTTTACAAAGCATTTAATACAAGGCACTGACCTTCGAAACATGTTGTACTACATGGTTGTACTTTACTGTGCAAAACCGCTTGAAATGACTGATATTTATATGTACACTCCCACATACTCACACATACACACACACATATGTCAGTTTCGTATGTCGCCAAGAGCTTGCTGATTACATCCACCATATGCACCGGTGCCAATCCACAGGTCTTTGGAACACAACATTATGTAAAGCCAAGGTTAAATGAATCCAAGGCACTCCTCACGGTGTAGAAATATTTATTATCATGATGTCAAGGACAAAACGTTTCGGCTTTGCAGCCTTTCTCAAGTAAAGTGCCTATTTTCCATAGAAAATGTATACCATAACCAATCACCATTTTAAAAGACATTGGGCCTGATTTTGATTTTGGTGGAGGTGTAGTGTAGCCATTTTTAATATAGCTTTATGCACATTAGGTTAACATATTAGGCCTCTGTGCACTTTGCACTAGATACATTTTATTCCGCCTCGCACTGTTATTTTACAATAACCAGTTTTACGGTCTTGTTTTATTCATCCTATCACACTGTTTAGCTTAGTTCAACGCTGTGTTCTCAAATAATGCATTCTTGATCGCTCTGTGCTTCAGTCAAGGCTACAGTCTGGTAGATTGCCGGTAAATGTGGTAAAAGTTTAGTCTCCAGTCTTCGTAGAAAATACACATCCTTACGTAGGGACATTTTCTTAGAACATCTGCGTGTTAGTCATAAAACACTGCCTAGTCCTAGTATACGTCAAGAGGGAGATTCCAACCAGGAACCTACAACTAGATGCTGAATGCCCCGTTGCAGATGCTGATGCAGCTTACAGGCCTTTGCTCAGGTATGAGGGTTGATGTCCTCCCTGGGGAACCTCAAAGGCAGGCTTAGAGTTTCACATGCTGTGCTCATAATCTAACTTAGAGAGAATTTAATATAGTTGCACTATGATAGCCTTATACTTGTGCTTCACTCTCATCGTTACTATTTTAATCCTACTGTGTTGTTTCGTTCTGGTCATTGCAGCTCACGCCTTAATATACAAAATGCAGTCGTTTTATTAAACCAATCTTTAAAACTTAAACTAACTTTGTCAGTTTTATATGAGACCGAACTGTGTATGAGAGCACCGGTTGTGACCTGAGTGACCACGACTTCCCTGGGAAGTACTAAGATGTCATGCGCTCGGCTGCCCAATTGTCTCTTCCCTTCGGGAGAGACAAGGCACTGCTAGTTAGCCGGAGCATTACCCGGATTTGGGGTGACAAGGGTCCTTCATCGTGGGTCAGACTTAGTCCCCCACACTGCGAACGATCTTGCTGCCCAAAAATCCAGTAGTCTCATTAGGATAATGAGAGCCTACGCGACAGAGGGATTACTCCATCCTAAAAGTGACGGATATCCCGTCCGCCATATTACGATCCGCATAGGCTATTATGGTATCGTAATACAGTGGACGGTGTATCCGTCATGTTTGTGATGCAGTAATCACCTCCGCCAGGATCTAAATCAGGCCCATAGTAAGCATTCTATGTTAAAAATAAGCTCAATGATGAAATTTGGACATGAAAAATAACAGTACAGTGCATGCTTAACATTGTTAAAACATCCATAAACCATGAAGTACTATTTCATATGGCACTCCATTGTTTCAAGCTTTTCCGTAATCCTACTAGGAATGTACAGCTTGCATGTTCCACAAGATATTTCATTGGTACCTTACGCCGCTTGTCAGACAACATGTCTTGCACTCTCATTCAGTGGCCACCCAGTCGTGACTTAATTATTGTGCAAACAGATTGTACCGGAAGGAGATTGCAGGGAACAGCATCTTGCATGCGGATAGTTCCCATCCAAAGAGCCTGAAATGCAGCATCCCATATGGAGAGCTACTCTATGCTAGGAGCAAGTGCTCCAGTAATGAATGCTTTAAAGCAGAATGTAGCACAGTGATTGACCTCTTTTGTGGAAAGAGTTACCCTAACAGAGTCCTAAAATCATCATAGGACAGAGTAACCTCCTTATATAGGGACTATCTATTGTTTACTAGCAACAAGAAAAAGTAGACACTAATGCCCAGTACCAACGACTAAGGGGGAAGATTCATGGAAAGTGGTGCTGCACTTGTTGCTGTGCCACTTTCCCTGCGCCCCTTAGTGCCCCCCTACTGCCACCATGTGTGTGCCGTATTTAAAATATGATGCACCATGGCGCAGGGTAGGGGCCAATAGTATCATTATTCATGACGCTATTGATGTACTCTGCAGGAGTAGCACCAAAATATTGGTGCTACTCCAGCAGAGTATATAGGTGCCCATTATAAATTATGGAAGCCCCTTTTAACGCCTGCTCTGAGCAGGCATTAAAAGTGCCGTACAAAATGATGCAAGGAAATCTCTTAGATTTCCTTGCGCCATTTTTGTGGCCACCCTAACGGGGAAATGCCCCCTTTGCATACATTATGCCTAGTGCAGGCATAATGTAGCGCAAAGGGTTACAAAGTGGCGCAATGCATGCATTGCGTCACTTTGTAAATATGGTGCAAGGATTTTGGCATCGTTGGGCCACATTAGCGTGAAACAAAATGACACTAATGTGGCACAAGGTGGCACTAGGGGCTTATAAATATGCCCCAAGGTTCATCACAGACCTTACCCGTAAATCGGGGACAACAAGATGACTCATGACCAAACATTGGGAGGATAACTATAACTTGTGCCCTCACCTTGCACTTCTAATTATCCCACATCAGTCATGACATCTTCTATGTCTTTATTCATAATATCACTGTAACATTTCCACTAAAATTATTGATGAGAATACTATGCATGGCAGGGCGTGACTTATAGTTACCCTAGGGCCTGAGTGTGAGTGGCTCTATGAATGAGTGAGTTGGTGTGTGAATGGTTATATGGGTCTGTGAATGGGTATCTGAGTGAACGTGTGGGTGTGTGAGTGGGTGTTTGAAAGGTTGTATGGAGATGTGAGTGGGTGTGTGAGTGGCTCTGTGGATGATGTCATGAGTGATGTAATCAGTGATATCACTGACCATGTCATGAATGATGTAATATGTGAGGTCATAAGCAGTGCATTGCAGGGCGTGAGTTATAATTATCTCAGATAAATATAAGTGCTGAATTTCTATGGTTTTGTAAGTGTGAAATATGAATCTAATTATAATGTTCCTGTAACCTTTGGTCTTTTTCAGTGAATATATATATATATTCACTAAACAACCAAATGCCACAGGGACATTTGGTTCAGATTTTACACGCACAAAACCATAGAAATTCAGCTGTTATAGTTATAGTTATTTCAAGTAACTATAACTCTTCCCTAAGGTAACAATAACTTGTGCCCTCGCAATGCACAGTTTTCTCATCAATAATTTGACTGCAAATGTTACAGTGATATTATCAATGAGGTCATGGAAGATGTTATGAGTGATGTAATATCTGGGGTAATTAGTAGTTCATGGCGAGGGTACAAGTTATTGTTACCTTAAGGCAAGAGTTATAGTTACTTGAAATAACTCTAAGTATAACAGCTGAATTTCTATGGTTTTCTGCATGGAAAATCTTAACCTAACTAGAACGTCCCTATACAACTTTGTAAACTTTGTGTTTTAGTGAATTTCTAAGCTTTTCTATTCTATTTCCTAACTGTAATATCCCTGTAACCTTAGTTTTTTCAGTGAATTTCTAGTTTTTTTTTTAACGTTAAGTAAAATGCCCATTGCAATGCACGGTGGGGGGTGGCTTGGACGTAGGCCCTGGCCTGGCATTGCGCTACGCCCCCCAAGATTGCAACTCCTGCCCCCTCCTCCCTTGGTACCAATTGTCCCAGTCCATGCCTCTGCTCCATCATTACAGTCCTGTGTGGCCATTATTCTGCCACTGCCCTTCCCACCTGCACTGAACAGTTAGCTTGCTGCCCCATCCACCTCCTCCCTACCCTCTGTCATCTGAGTCCAGGCACCAGCCCCCTCCCTCCTACCCTGCATGGCCCAATGGGCTTCCATTGCCCTTCATTTAGATTGATATCCCTGCCCTCTCCTCCTGCCCTCATTGCCCAATTCTATGCCCCATCATTGCCTCTGTGCTTAGCTTGCAGCGCCTACCCTCCTTACCCCTGCCCTCTGTGTGCATACCCCTGCTCCCTCCTCTTTTCCCACCATGTTCCATGGAACTGCCACTGCCCCTCCTATCTACTCGGAGTGTTCTGTTGAGCTGCCACTGCCCCTCCCACCTGCCTAGCATGGTCCTATGGGCGCCGCCTGAGTTTGCCACCTCCACCCTGCCTGTCCCAGTTCCATGCCCCATCCCCTCCCTTCCGGTCCTCCATGGTCCATTTTGTTGCCACTCCCTTCTGCTCTGAATGCTCTGTTGTGCTGCAACTGCTCCTCCTGTCTGCCCTGCGTGGTCTGTTGTGAAGCCCCTTCCCAAGCACTCTCTTGTCTTCCTCCAGCCCCCAGCCCTCCCTTCTGTCCTACATGGTCTTTTGGGCATGCCCCTGCCCCCTCCCTCTTGCCCACGATGGCCGTTGTGCTGCCACTAACCCTCCACTTGCCATGCATGGTCTTCTGTGCTGCCACAGTCCCTCACACCTGCCCTGTGTGGTCATTTTGCTGCTTCTGACTCCCATCCTCCTTCTCCCTGTTGTCTGTGTGTATGCCTTTAAAGTTTCACTGTTGTACCTCCATAGAGTATTGTGCTTCTAGTGCCCATGCCACCTGCCCTCCATGGATGGTAAGCCTGATGCTCCTGCCCTGCCCCCCAGCCCCCTGCCCTCCATTTTCCATGTGAAGGCTTTTATCTGCTCCCTCCTGCCTTGTTTGGTCATTTGTAGTGTCCCTGCACGCTCCTTCCTGCCCTTTATGGACTGTTAAGCTGCAACTGGCCCTCCTGTCTGTCCGCTATGGTGAGCTTGCTGCCCTTGCCTCTTTCCTTTGCTATCTGTTCTACATGTGCATGTACCTGTACCCTTCCAATTGTTTTCCATGGTCCGTTGTGCTCCACTACTGCCTGTTTGTCCTGTGTGATGTCTTGTGCTGCTGCAACCCCTGACGCCTACCCTGTAAGGTCAGTTTGGTGCCCCTGCCCATCTTCCTCCTGCCCACTGTTATGGGAGTCCATGTCCCTACCCTATTCCTCCTGTGCTCTGTAATCCAATGTACCATACTTGTCAACATTTTGAACCTAGTAAGAGGGAGATTTTGAAAAAAACAAGCCTGGAGAATTGATTTTCCCCATTGACTTACATTGAAAAATAGGAGATTTTAGCAGAAGATGGATAAAATAAAGCCCTTTTGAGCTTAAAAACATCAGGAGTCTCCTACCTGAATCGGGTCTATTGGCATGTATGGTTGTACTTCCACAGCATCTTCCTTCTGCCTTCAATGGTCTTGTATATTGCCACAGCCTCACTTGCCTGTCCTGCACGATTGTTTTTTTGCCCCGCCCATCTCCCCCTGCCCTCCATGGTCTGTTGTGTTGCCACAGCCCCTCCAGCCTGTGTGGTCAACTTGTTGTCTTTGTAATCTCCTCTATGCTCTCAATTATCCAAGTCTGTACCCTTGACCGTTCAAATGTGTCACACATTTGGCATACATTCTGAATGTTAGCACTGCTAGCCCAGGTGTTTTAATAAAAAGTATTAATGAGTGTTTATGTATTTTGAATAATAAGTTTGTGTAGAAAGTAAAATAACGTAGAAAAATAATGCACACATTTGAAAATGTGATTACAAAGAATGGCCACCAATGTTAACGAAATGTACTAATCAATGATTAATTATTATGAAATGTTGAATAGATGTTAGACTAATGCAGTAATATGTCATTTTAAGGGTTATGCAGTGGGCTTTAGCTTTATTAATTGTAGGCCTTAACTGAGCGAGTGTCATGGCCTACTTGCCAGGCTTCATGTGAAGCTGTATTTCTTAGCGTTTAATAAAATAGCTGACCAAGAAAGTCAAACTGTGAATTTCTATTGTACTGTTCAAATGTGCTCATAACGGAAGCTTCTCATGTGCAACGGACTTCTAGAAGATGATGTTCTTACTAATGCGACATTTTATGTATAATGTGTGTGAGACTGACTTTCCCAGGACAAGAACAATGAAGATACTGACTAGAGTAGAAGCTGCAACAATATTGTTACCTGACAAGCCAGATGATAAGGACATTGCAAGACAAACCAATCAACGATAAGTGAACAGAGTAATATTAGAATTCATAGATTTGGGATTTTAGTTTTATTGGACGGAGTGTGACCATACGAATAACTGACCAATAGGGATTTGGGGGGTAGTTTAGGTGACTTTGACTTAACAACACTGCACAGAGAGAAGGGGGTCATTCTGAGTAATTTTGACCATTGCCCATATTGTGTCTTGACAAGAGACATGCTTGATTTTAATGCTAAAGACTTTGCCTTTCCTAAATTCTGATGCTGAAGCCTGATGCCTTGTTAATCGACTGATGTCCTGAGAACGAAGACTGATTCTGCTTTGCTGATCTACCCTGAGGATAGGTATATCCAGATTGTGATTATCATGTATATTTGCTTTTTCTTTCTAGGTACCAACTGTGATGTTTTGATAGAGCCATAGTTAGATGTTTTTCCAAAATTGTGTTACTAAATTGTTTTGCACGAAGTCCAACATGCTGACACTAATCCGATGTTAGTTAAGGATTCTCACTAATTGAATTATGATAACAGGGACTAATGCTTGATGAATGTCTCTGCTAAACTTCATGTCCATCATAACATTTATGCAGCTTACCTTGCTATTGATTTGCACCATAACTTTAGAATATGTTGTAGTTCAAGCTTTGATTAGATGACGTTTCTTCTGCAGCTTTGGACAACCAGTATTGTTTCTGTATGTGGTTCATCTGATATTGAGATTATCTACATGACCTTAGCCTTGTTAATTTAGGGTAATAAATATTCTAACTTTTTCTAAAGGTGTAGTTATTCATGATTGAAAGGTCATGGTGTGTGACAATTACTGACTCCATTGATGATTGATTTTATTGATTGCTAATTATTATTGATTATTGTGTATTGTTTATTGATTATGTACTGGAGCTATGGTAAGAACATCTTAATTGCGAGTCAAAAGGTTCATCAACCTATTCACATCCCCTTGTAAGTTTACTTATTAGGGTCAGACACGCTAAGAGCACTCTAATTGCTCATTAGAACACTCTAGTAAAGCTGCTGCTCACCAGGGAGTAAACTGGCAGTCTGCTGCTGGTGTTGAAAGTGCATGTTTCAGTCTCCATGTCAGAATATTTTAACGAAATAGAAGAGGAAGATATTTGAGAACTCTCTGAAAACATGTCATAGTTTTTCTTTGTACAGCACTAACCATAATTTATATGACAAAGTGAGCCCTCTCATTTTGTTTCTTTCTAAATTAAATGTTTTAGGTTTTACCAGTTTGATTCAATCAAGATGACTTTCAGGTGTGCCACGTGTTTGGCATCGGTAAAACTGTTAGCTCTCTAATTGTTCTTTAGCGCATTTTAGAAGGCTGCAGTAGAACACAAAAGAATCAAATGACAGGCTTCTCCTGTTGGAAGCACATGTTTTACTGAGAATGTCTGACTTTATTCTCACATGGCTGTGAATTTATACAAAATATGCTCTTCTTTTAGCTTCTGGCGCACCTTCTATAACCTCTATGGGAACATTATGAGAAAAAAACTGTTTCCTCTCAAACATGATTCATGAAATCCCAGCAGGGGGATTTTCACAGTGTAAAATCACCTTAGAACACATCACAATTTCTAAAATCAATATGGTACCATTAACAAATTATTTATATTGTAACTAAAGTATGTTATCACCCTCTATATGTTCCCCTCAAAACCTGCCCATTCACTACAATGCATTTCAATGGGGCGCTATCATGTATGGGTCCCAATATGGCTGCCAGCACTTCCTGGTTGAGATCTCTGCTTAGGCACCACCCAGATATCTATATTTCGTTTTCCTTTAATAACTCCAAGACTACAGAATGGATTTACACCAAATACAAGAAGCAGAATCTGTGCTCCAAGTTCAAGCTTCCTGCCAAATTTGGTGTAATTCTGTTTAGCAGTTCAGGCGGTAGTTGTGCCTAAAGACCCTACAGGAATTAACATGGGAAACACACTTTTGTTGATTCCCCCCATTTTACCAGCTCCTGATTGACAAATCACCCCAAAATTTACCATGCACAATAAAACACAGAAGGACACTTTTTTGGGGAAAAGTTTGTGAAGATTCGTCATAAGGAGCCAAAGATATAGGCAAGTCAAAAAATGCTTTTACTATGGAAACTAGGTCCTAACTTTTGGTTATGGGGTTGCAAAGAAAAAAGATGGGGTCCAAAACATGCTTGAAATCCAATGCATTATACATCATACACTTGTGTATTTCACATAGCGGCAAAACTGCTAAACGGATTGTAATAAAATTTCACAGCAATGTATATTAGACTATATAGATCAGTGTTCTTAATCTTTTTATTTCTGTGAGCCCCCACTGAGTCATTACTGGAATCCAGGGATCCCCCCACTGAGTCATCATTAGTATGCCTCTTTATTTGTATATACTTTATTAATTAATTTTAAGGTATTAATTCTAATATTATTTAATTTTGAAAACACATTGCAGCCTTGCGGACCCTCATCTACTGCTGATGTAGATGATTCTTTTTGCTATTGCAAGTGATGTTATAAAGTTGTTATGAAGTTATATGGGTCAATAACATAATGATATCGTGTAACACAATACTACTAAAAGTAACAAGGAAGCCAAAAAAATAAACAAGACTGCATATGTAAAATTTCAAATTTGCTACATGAACAACTGAAAGACCCATCTATGGTCACATGCTAATGGAAACATACAAACAAATACATAACCAATCTACATAAGTTTCCTTTACATGCTATGTGGTTCACAAAATAAAACTGGCCCACCAAGCCAAACAATAATCATCTTTCTTATGTACTTCTGTGAAACAAAATGAAAAAGTGACCTAGCAGTGAGACACACAAATTACTATTTGGAGGGCATGATAATTGGCCACTAGGAAAAAAAATATTAATCTCAATATTTATAACAATGATTGCCTTTTCTTCACTTTGGCCTTCATATGTAGCCCAATCCTACTGACAGTAGCACGGGAGCCCTACAAATAAACTAGACTGCATATGTAAAGTATCAGGTTTACTATACTGAAAGACCCCAAATTTTATGAAATTCTACGAATGTCATCAAACTTGTGCAAAGGGACAATAATCCAAGAAATCCCTATCACCGGTAACCCTAATTCCACTATGTGTGTGTGTATCCCAGTGGTATCGCCACTGGGTAGTTATAGTTAGGATTATGTTTCTATAGGTAATGCATTTTATGGTTTGCTTATGTCTTTGGCGCTGTTTGACGATTCGTCACAAAACAAATGCTTACTGCTTGGCTCCTTCCAGGAAAGTTTCAAGATGATCCATCAAGCGGGAGCCATGAAAAAGTGGGGTCCCAAAAGACATTTTCCCCATTCATTTTTTATGGAAATTTCAGATGTTAGACGCAGCTACAGCCCAAACGGTGGAACACATTTACACCAAATTTGGCAGAAGACTTGATCTTGATCCAGAAAGAGTTCTTTCTCTGATTTTGTGTAAATCCGTCCTGTAGTATTTGAGCAATCAATGCGACAAAACGTTATATATTTTAAGCCGCAGAGGAGCCATGAGGCCAACTGTTCTCATGCTGAGATTCGATTGTTTGCCACTACGTCGACAAGTATGTAATGGCAGCCATCTTGGGAGTCCTTAGTCCGCTAAAAAAAGGTTAAAAAACACATAAGTGGGGCAGGATGAGGATACATTGGTACCCTCTGCCTGGTGGTTGTGTCCCCAAAAACCTTTTTTTGTCTAACTTGCTGAAAACTCTTAAGGAACCTCCACAGGGTGCACTATGGACTGAGGGTGGCAAGCAAATTCCTTTTGGGAAGGGGGATGTGTGGCACCCCCTCCTCGAGTCTCTATGAGGCCCCAGTGACCTCACTGCCCAGGGCAATTGTCAAAAATAAGAGGAGGGGAGCATGTGCCGCCCGAGTCTTAATAAGCCTGAGGGACCCCATCCCCTGGGGTCAAATTCCCCAAAAAAGGAGAGGGGGCTGTGTGGCTCCCCTCTGCAACCCTAGGCCTCAGGGACCCCATCCCCATTCGCCAAATGTGATAAAAAAGGGGAGGAGCTCCCTGGGGCTGGCTCAATTACTGTGTCCCAGGGAGCCCACCCCTGGGACCTGGGACATAGTAGCTTCCCTGCCCTCACTCCTGTGGGCTGAGAAACACACATTGCTCTTGCCTGGAGGAAGCAAGCAAAAACAGCTGCTCACTTCAGATGGAGGCAGAGCTGACTCCCGATGCGTTCAGGATGGGTGCATGCAAGGAGCTGGATTGGGCTGTGAGGGTCCTGGGGCGCCTCCTGCGGCACTCAACAAGAAATGAGACAGGCCCCGGGGGATGATGTCCCAGGGCCACAATAGGCTCCGTTAGAGAGGGTGTATATTCCCCTCCTGTTTAAGTTAAGTACAGTCCTAGGGCAAGGCTGTATGGCCCCTCCCCATTTTCACTGCAATTCAACCCTGGGGTTTTGGTCCTCAGGGCCAATTATGGCTCAGGGAAGGGGGGGTGCGCCATCCTCTCCTTAACATATATGTTTTTGCCCTGGGAAATGGGGTGCCCGGGGCCACTATTGGTTCAGGGAGGGGGGCTGTAAAACTGCTCCCCTTAAAATAAAAAGCCCTGGGGATTGAGTCTCGGGCCCAAAACGGCTTGAGGAGGTGGGCTGCATGCCCCCTCTCCTTTAAAAAAAAAAGAGGCTTTGGGGCATGGGGTCCTGGGGCCAGAAGTGGCTTACGGAAGGGGACACAGGGCCTGGACACAGATATTACCTTTCATCTTCAGCCTGCTATGATCAAGAACAGTTTGAGTATTACTTCCCAGACAACAAAGTAGTTTCCTCATAAGTGCCCAGGGGTTTTAAGCATCTAAATCCTCATGTTGACGCAAAGACTATGGATAGTGTTTGGTATTTCTTTAAATCTCTAACTAAACTTGATACTTCTCAAGCTCATAGGCAGAATCTCACTTGGAAGTTGAGTCAGGTTGAGAAAGATTTAATTGATTATTCAGATGACCAAAGGGATGAGATTGAAACCTAGGCCAAGAATGGAGAGAAGAAATCACAGCAGATTTGGAGTGAGGAAGAAGAGGGTTATAGAGAAATGAGGGTGCTAGCGCAGATATCTTTACTAAAATATATTAATGAGTGTTTATGTATTTTGAATAATGAGTTTACGTAGAAAATTAATTAACGTAGAAAAATAATGCACGCATTTGGAAATGTGACCTCGAAGAATGGCCACCAATGTTCACGAAATGTACTAATTAATGATTAATACACATGAAATGTTAAAAAGGTATTAGAACAATGCAGTAATATGTCATATTAAGGGTTATGAAGTATGCTTTAGCTTTATTAATTGAAGGCCTTAACTTACTGAGTGTCTTGGCCTATTTTGCCAGGCCTCATGCAGAAGCTGTATGTAGGAAGTTGGCTCTGTATGTACTATTTCAAAGTAAGAAATAGCATGCACAGAGTCCAAGGGTTCCCCTTAGAGGTAAGATAGTGGCAAAAAGAGATCATTCTAATGCTCTATTTTGTGGTAGTGTGGTCGAGCAGTAGGCTTATCAGAGGGTAGTGTTAAGCATTTGTTGTACACACACAGGCAATAAATGGGGAACACACACTCAAAGACAATTCCAGGCCAATAGGTTTTGATATAGAAAAATATCTTTTCTTAGTTTCTTTTAAGAACCACAGGTTCAAGATTTACAAACAATACTTTAAATGAAAGGTGTTTCACTTAGGAACTTTAGGAACTTTGAATTAGCAAAATAGCATATACAGTTTTCACACAAATGGCAATAAGCTATTTTAAAACTGGACACTGCAAATTTCAACAGTTCCTGGGGGAGGTAAGTGTTTGTTAGTTTTGCAGGTAAGTAAACCACCTACAGGGTTCAAAGTTGGGTCCAAGGTAGCCCACCGTTGGGGGTTCAGAGCAACCCCAAAGTTACCACACCAGCAGCTCAGGGCCGGTCAGGTGCAGAGGTCAAAGTGGTGTCCAAAACGCATAGGCTTCAATGGAGAAGGGGGTGCCCCGGTTCCAGTCTGCCAGCAGGTAAGTACCCGCGTCTTCGGAGGGCAGACCAGGGGGGTTTTGTAGGGCACCGGGGGGGACACAAGTCAGCACAAAAAGTACACCCTCAGCGGCACGGGGCGGCCGGGTTCAGTGTGCAAACAGGCGTCGGGTTTGCAATGTAGTTCAATGGGAGACCCAGGGGTCTCTTCAGCGATGCAGGCAGGCAAGGGGGGGGCTCCTCAGGGTAGCCACCACCTGGGCAAGGGAGAGGGCCACCTTGGGCTCGCTCCTGCACTGGAGGTCGGATCCTTCAGGTCCTGGGGGCTGCGGGTGCAGTGTCCTTACCAGGCGTCGGGTTCTTGGAAGCAGGCAGTCGCGGTCAGGGGGAGCCTCTGGATTCCCTCTGCAGGCGTCGCTGTTGGGGCTCAGGGGGGTCAACTCTGGCTACTCACGGGCTCGCAGTCGCCGGGGATTCCTCCCTGTAGCGTTGTTTCTCCACAAGTCGAGCCGGGGGCGTCGGGTGCAGAGTGCAAAGTCTCACGCTTCTGGCGGGAAACGTGTGTTGTTTCAAAGTTGCTTCTTTGTTGCAAAGATGCTTCTTTCTTGGAGCAGAGCCACTGTCCTCTGGAGTTCTTGGTCCTTTTAGATGCAGGGTAGTCCTCTGAGGCTTCAGAGGTTGCTGGACCCTGTGGAATGTGTCGCTGGAGCAGGTCTTTTGAAGTGGGGAGACAGGCCGGTAGAGCTGGGGCCAAAGCAGTTGGTGTCGATGTCTTCTCTGCAGGTTTTTCAGCTCAGCAGTCCTTCTTCGTCTTAAGTTGCAGGAATCTATTTTCCTAGGTTCTGGGAGCCCCTAAATACTCGATTTAGGGGTGTGTTTAGGTCTGGGGGGTTAGTAGCCAATGGCTACTAGCCCTGAGGGTGGCTACACCCTCTTTGTGCCTCCTCCCTGAGGGGAGGGGGGCATATCCCTAATCCTATTGGGGGAATCCTCCATCTGCAAGATGGAGGATTTCTACAAGTCAGAGTCACCTCAGCTCAGGACACCTTAGGGGCTGTCCTGACTGGCCAGTGATTCCTCCTTGTTTTTCTCATTATCTCCTCCGGCCTTGCTGCCAAAAGTGGGGCCGTGGCCGGAGGGGGCGGGCAACTCCACTAGCTGGAGTGCCCTGGGGTACTGCAACAAAGGGGTTGAGCCTTTGAGGCTCACCGCCAGGTGTTACAGTTCCTGCAGGGGGAGGTGAGAAGCACCTCCACCCAGTACAGGCTTTGTTACTAGCCACAGAGTGACAAAGGCACTCTCCCCATGTGGCCAGCAACATGTCTGGTGTGTGGCAGGCTGCTAAAACTAGTCAGTCTACACTGGTAGTCGGTATGGTTTCAGGGAGCATCTCTAAGATGCCCTCTGGGGTGTATTTCACAATAAAATGTACACTGGCATCAGTGTGCATTTATTGTGTTGAGAAGTTTGATACCAAACTTCCCAGTTTTCAGTGTAGCCATTATGGTGCTGTGGAGTTTGTGTTTGACAGACTCCCAGACCATATACTCTTATGGCTACCCTGCACTTACAATGTCTAAGGTTTTGCTTAGACACTGTAGGGGTATAGTGCTCATGCACTTATGCCCTCACCTATGGTACAGTGCACCCTGCCTTAGGGCTGTAAGGCCTGCTAGAGGAGTGACTTATCTATGCCATAGGCAGTGTGAGGTTGGCATGGCACCCTGAGGGGAGTGCCATGTCGACTTAGTCGTTTTCTCCCCACCAGCACACACAAGCTGGCAAGCAGTGTGTCTGTGCTGAGTGAAGGGTCTCCAGGGTGGCATAAGACATGCTGCAGCCCTTAGAGACCTTCCCTGGCATCAGGGCCTTTGTACCAGGGGTACCAGTTACAAGGGACTTATCTGGATGCCAGGGTGTGCCAATTGTGGAAACAAAGGTACAGGTTAGGGAAAGAACACTGGTGCTGGGGCCTGGTTAGCAGGCCTCAGCACACTTTTAAATCATAACTTGGCATCAGCAAAGGCAAAAAGTCAGGGGGTACCCATGCCAAGGAGGCATTTCCTTACACAACCCCCCCCCCCCCAAACGAAAGAGGATGAGACTAACCTTTTCCAAGAGAGTCTTCATTTTCTAAGTGGAAGAACCTGGAAAGGCCATCTGCATTGGCATGGGCAGTTTCAGGTCTGTGTTCCACTATAAAGTCCATTCCCTGTAGGGAGATGGACCACCGCAACAGTTTTGGATTTTCACCTTTCATTTGCATTAGCCATCTGAGAGGTCTGTGGTCAGTTTGAACTACAAAGTGAGTACCAAAGAGGTATGATTTCAGCTTCTTCAGGGACCAAACCACAGCAAAGGCCTCCCTCTCAATGGCACTCCAACGCTGCTCCCTGGGGAGTAACCTCCTGATAATGAAAGCAACAGGCTGGTCAAGGCCATCATCATTTGTTTGGGCCAAAACTGCCCCTATCCCATGTTCAGAGGCATCAGTCTGCAGAATGAACTGCTTGGAGTAATCTGGAGCTTTGAGAACTGGTGCTGTGCACATAGCTTGTTTCAGGGTGTCAAAGGCCTGTTGGCATTCTACAGTCCAGTTTACCTTCTTGAGCATTTTCTTGGAGGTACGGATCCATATCCCTTCACAAACCTCCTGTAGTACCCAGTCAAGTCAAGGAATGCCCTGACTTGAGTCTGGGTTTTTGGAGCTGCCCAGTCCAGAATAGTCTGGATCTTAGGCTGGAGTGGCTGAACTTGGCCTCCACCTACAAGGTGTCCCAAGTAAACCACAGTTCCCTGCCCTATCTGGCATTTGGATGCCTTGATAGAGAGGCCTGCAGATTGCAGGGCCTTCAAAACCTTCTTCAGGTGGACCAGGTGATCCTGCCAGCTGGAGCTAAAGACAGCAATATCGTCAAGATAAGCTGCACTAAAGGACTCCAAGCCAGCAAGGACTTGATTCACCAACCTTAGGAAGGTGGCAGGGGCATTCTTTAAACCAAAGGGCATAACAGTAAACTGATAATGCCCATCAGGTGTGGAGAATGCTGTCTTTTGTTTTGCTCCTGGTGCCATTTTGATTTGCTAGAACCCTGCTGTCAAGTCAAAGGTACTTAAGTATTTGGCAGCACCTAGTTTGTCTATCAATTCGTCTGCCCTTGGAATGGGATGGGCATCTGTCTTGGTGACAGAATTAAGTCCTCTGTAGTCCACACAAGACCTCATCTCTCTCTTTCCATCTTTGGTGTGAGGTTTGGGGACTAAGACCACTGGGCTAGCCCAGGGGCTGTCAGAGTGCTCAATGACTCCCAATTCCAGCATCTTGTGGACTTCCACCTTGATGCTTTCCTTAACTTGGTCAGACTGTCTGAAAAGTTTTTTTTTGACAGGCATGCTGTCTCCTGTGTCCACATCATGGGTACACAGGTGTGTCTGACCAGGGGTTAGGGAAAAGAGCTCAGCAAACTGTTGCAGGACCTTCCTACAGTCAGATTGCTGTTGGCCAGAGAGGGTGTCTGAATAGATCACTCCATCTACTGAACCATCTTTTGGGTCTGTGGAGAGGAGATCAGGGAGAGGTTCACTCTCAGCTTCCTGGTCCTCATCTGTTACCATCAACAGATTCACATCTGCCCTGTCATGGAAGAGTTTGAGACGGTTCACATGGATCAGCCTTTTGGGGGTCCTGCTAGTGCCTAGGTCTACCAGGTAGGTGACCTGACTCTTCCTCTCTAGCACTGGGTAAGGGCCACTCCATCTGTCCTGAAGTGCCCTGGGTGCCACAGGCTCCAGAACCCAGACTTTCTGCCCTGGCTGAAACTCAACCATAGCAGCCTTTTGGTCATACCACAACTTCTGGAGTTGTTGGCTGGCCTCAAGGTTTTTGCTTGCCTTTTCCATGTACTCTGCCATCCTTGAACATAGGCCTAGTACATAGTCCACTATATCTTGTTTAGGCTCATGAAGAGGTCTCTCCCAGCCTTCTTTTACAAGAGCTAGTGGTCCCCTTACAGGATGGCCAAACAGAAGTTCAAAGGGGGAAAACCCTACTCCCTTCTGAGGCACCTCTCTGTAGGCGAAAAGCAGACATGGCAAGAGGACATCCCATCTCCTTTTGAGTTTTTCAGGGAGCCCCATGATCATGCCTTTCAATGTCTTGTTAAATCTTTCTACAAGACCATTGGTTTGTGGATGGTATGGTGTGGTGAATTTGTAAGTCACCCCACACTCATTCCACATATGTTTCAGGTATGCTGACATGAAGTTGGTACCTCTGTCAGACACCACCTCCTTAGGAAATCCCACTCTGGTAAAAATACCAATGAGTGCTTTGGCTACTGCAGGGGCAGTAGTCGACCTAAGGGGAATTGCTTCAGGGTATCTAGTAGCATGATCCACTACTACTAGTATGTATTGGTTCCCTGAGGCTGTGGAAGGTTCAAGTGGACCCACTATGTCCACACCCACTCTTTCAAAGGGGACCCCCACCACTGGGAGTGGAATGAGGGGGGCCTTTGGGTGTCCACCTGTCTTACCACTGGCTTGACAGGTGGCACAGGAGACACAAAACTCCTTGACCTTCTGGGACATGTTGGGCCAATAGAAGTGGTTGACTAATCTCTCCCACATCTTGGTCTGTCCCAAATGCCCAGCAAGAGGAATATCATGAGCTAAGGTTAGAATGAACTCCCTAAACTCCTGAGGCAGTACCACTCTCCTAGTGGCACCATGTTTGGGATCTCTTGCCTCAGTGTAAAGGAGTCCATCTTCCCAATAGACTCTATGTGTTCCTGTTATTTTTCCTTTGGACTCTTCAGCAGCTTGCTGCCTAAGGCCTTCAAGAGAGGGACAGGTTTCTTGCCCCTTACACAGCTGTTCCCTTGAGGGTCCCCCTGGGCCTAGGAGCTCAACCTGATAAGGTTCTAACTCCATGGGCTCAGTTCCCTCAGAGGGCAGAACTTCTTCCTGGGAAGAGAAGTTCTCTTTCTCTTGTTGTGTGGAAGCTGGTTCCCCAGTCTTCTTACCTTTTCTCTTGGAGGGTTGGGCCCTTTTTCCAGGCTCCAACACCACTTTTTCACCCTGAGCCTTGCACTGTGCCCTTGTCTTGACACACACCAGTTCAGGGATACCCAGCATGGCTGCATGGGTTTTGAGTTCTACCTCAGCCCATGATCAGGACTCCAGGTCATTTCCAAGCAAACAGTCTACAGGGATATTTGAGGAGACCACCACCTGTTTCAGGCCATTGACCCCTCCCCACTCTAAAGTTACCATAGCCATGGGATATACTTTAGTCTGATTGTCAGCGTTGGTGACTGGATAAGTTTGTCCAGCCAGGTATTGACCAGGGGAAACCAGTTTATCTGTCACCATGGTGACACTGGCACCTGTATCCCTCAGGCCTTCTACACTTGTCCCATTAATTAAGAGCTGCTGCCTGTATTTTTGCATATTAGGGGGCCAGGCACCCAGTGTGGCTAAACCCACCCCACCCTCAGAGACTAATGTAGCTTCAGTGTGAACCCTGATTTGCTCTGGGCACACTGTTGATCCCACTTGGAGACTGGCCATTCCAGTGTTAGCTGGAGTAGAGTTAGAAGTGGAACCTTTCTTGGGACAGGCCTTGTCTCCAGTTTGGTGTCCTTGCTGATTACAGCTACGACACCAGGCCTTTTTGGGATCAAAGTTTTTACCCTTGTACCCAGAATTGGATTGTGAAGAGGCTCTGGACCCTCCCTCCTGAGCAGGTTTTTGGGGCCCTATAGAAGACTCTTTACTTTTTCCCTTGGATGTCTCAACACTCTTCCCCTGGGGAGTCTTTGTGACCCCTTTCTTTTGGTCACCCCCTGTGGAAGTCTTGGTCACCTTAGTCTTGACCCAATGGTCCGCCTTCTTTCCCAATTCTTGGGGAGAAATTGGTCCTAGGTCTACCAGATGCTGATGCAGTTTATCATTGAAACAATTACTTAACAGGTGTTCTTTCACAAATAAATTGTACAGCCCATCATAATCATTTACACCACTGCCATGAATCCAACCATCCAGTGTTTTCACTGAGTAGTCAACAAAATCAACCCAGGTCTGGCTCGAGGATTTTTGAGCCCCCCTGAACCTAATTCTATACTCCTCAGTGGAGAATCCAAAGCCCTCAATCAGGGTAGCCTTCATGAGGTCATAGGATTCTGCATCTTTTCCAGAGAGTGTGAGGAGTCTATCCCTACACTTTCCAGTGAACATTTCCCAAAGGAAAGCACCCCAGTGAGATCTGTTTACTTTTCTGGTTGCACAAGCCCTCTCAAAAGCTGTGAACCATTTGGTGATGTCATCACCATCTTCATATTTAGTTACAATCCCTTTTGGGATTTTCAACATGTCAGGAGAATCTCTGACCCTATTTATGTTGCTGCCACCATTGATGGGACCTAGGCCCATCTCTTGTCTTTCCCTTTCTATGGCTAGGAGCTGTCTCTCTAAAGCCAATCTTTTGACCATCCTGGCTAACAGGAGGTCATCTTCATTGAGGCTGCCCTCAATGCTTCCAGAGTTGCTGGACTCACCTGTGAGAGAAGCAGCATCTCTGACTATCACATTTGGAGTCAGGGTTTGAGAGACCCTGGGCTCCCTATCTAGGACTGGAGGTGGGAAATCATCCAGGTCACTAGGGTCCCCCTCTGTGAGGCCATCATCAGAGGGGTTGTTTTTAGCAAACTCTGCCAAAAGCTCCTGGAGCTGTACTTTGGTAGGGTTTGAACCAGTTTTAATCTTTTTGATTTTGCAGAGAGACCTTAACTCTGACATCCTAAGATGCAGGTAAAGGGTGAAGTTGAGTTCCATCACTATCTCTTCTGCATTAGACATTATGCTTCTAAAAGTTGGAATACTTTTTAAGAATCTAAAACTATCTCTAGAACTTACTTCAAACTTTTACAAAACTTTAAACTCTAAAAGAAATGCTAACAGGGACTAACACAAGGCCCTAGCAGGACTGTTAAAAATTTAGAAAAATAGCTCAATTTTCAAAAATCAGTTTCTAATGACAATTTTTGGAATTTAGTTGTGTGATCAGGTATTGGCTGAGTAGTCCAGCAAATGCAAAGTCTTGTACCCCACCGCTGATCCACCAATGTAGGAAGTTGGCTCTGTATGTACTATTTCAAAGTAAGAAATAGCATGCACAGAGTCCAAGAGTTCCCCTTAGAGGTAAGATAGTGGCAAAAAGAGATAATTCTAATGCTCTATTTTGTGGTAGTGTGGTCGAGCAGTAGGCTTATCAGAGGGTAGTGTTAAGCATTTGTTGTACACACACAGGCAATAAATGGGGAACACACACTCAAAGACAATTCCAGGCCAATAGGTTTTGATATAGAAAAATATATTTTCTTAGTTTATTTTAAGAACCACAGGTTCAAGATTTACAAACAATACTTTAAATGAAAGGTATTTCACTTAGGAACTTTAGGAACTTTGAATTAGCAAAATAGCATATACAGTTTTCACACAAATGGCAATAAGCTATTTTAAAACTGCACACACTGCAATTTTCAACAGTTCCTGGGGGAGGTAAGTGTTTGTTAGTTTTGCAGGTAAGTAAGCCACCTACAGGGTTCAAAGTTGGGTCCAAGGTAGCCCACCGTTGGGGGTTCAGAGCAACCTCAAAGTTACCACACCAGCAGCTCAGGGCTGGTCAGGTGCAGAGGTCAAAGTGGTGCCCAAAACGCATAGGCTTCAATGGAGAAGGGGGTGCCCCGGTTCCAGTCTGCCAGCAGGTAAGTACCCGCGTCTTCGGAGGGCAGACCAGGGGGGTTTTGTAGGGCACCGGGGGGGACACAAGTCAGCACAAAAAGTACACCCTCAGCGGCACGGGGGCGGCCGGGTGCAGTGTGCAAACAGGCGTCGGGTTTGCAATGCAGTTCAATGGGAGACCCAGGGGTCTATCCAGCGATGCAGGCAGGCAAGGGGGGGGGCTCCTCGGGGTAGCCACCACCTGGGCAAAGGAGAGGGCCACCTGGGGGTCGCTCCTGCACTGGAGGTCGGATCCTTCAGGTCATGGGGGCTGCGGGTGCAGTGTCCTTACCAGGCGTCGGGTTCTTAGAAGCAGGCAGTCGCGGTCAGGGGGAGCCTCTGGATTCCCTCTGCAGGCGTCGCTGTGGGGGCTCAGGGGGGTCAACTCTGGCTACTCATGGGCTCGCAGTCGCCGGGGAGTCCTCCCTGTAGCGTTGTTTATCCACAAGTCGAGCCGGGGGCGTCGGGTGCAGAGTGCAAAGTCTCACGCTTCCGGTGGGAAACGTGTGTTGTTTCAAAGTTGCTTCTTTGTTGCAAAGATGCTTCTTTCTTGGAGCAGAGCGGCTTTCCTCTGGAGTTATTGGTCCTTTTAGATGCAGGGTAGTCCTCTGAGGCTTCAGAGGTTGCTGGACCCTGTGGAACGCGTCGCTGGAGCAGGTCTTTTGAAGTGGGGAGACAGGCCGGTAGAGCTGGGGCCAAAGCAGTTGGTGTCTCCGTCTTCTCTGCAGGTTTTTCAGCTCAGCAGTCCTTCTTCGTCTTAGGTTGCAGGAATCTATTTTCCTAGGTTCTGGGAGCCCCTAAATACTCGATTTAGGGGTTTGTTTAGGTCTGGGGGGTTAGTAGCCAATGGCTACTATCCCTGAGGGTGGCTACACCCTCTTTGTGCCTCCTCCCTGAGGGGAGGGGGGCACATCCCTAATCCTATTGGGGGAATCCTCCATCTGCAAGATGGAGGATTTCTACAAGTCAGAGTCACCTCAGCTCAGGACACCTTAGGGGCTGTCCTGACTGGCCAGTGACTCCTCCTTGTTTTTCTCATTATCTCCTCCGGCCTTGCTACCAAAAGTGGGGCCGTGGCCGGAGGGGGCGGGCAACTCCACTAGCTGGAGTGCCCTGGGGTGCTGTAACAAAGGGGGTGAGCCTTTGAGTCCCACCGCCAGGTGTTACAGTTCCTGCAGGGGGAGGTGAGAAGCACCTCCACCCAGTACAGGCTTTGTTACTAGCCACAGAGTTACAAAGGCACTCTCCCCATGTGGCCAGCAACATGTCTGGTGTGTGGCAGGCTGCTAAAACTAGTCAGCCCACACTGGTAGTCAGTATGGTTTCAGGGGGCATCTCTAAGATGCCCTCTGGGGTGTATTTCACAATAAAATGTACACTGGCATCAGTTTGCATTTATTGTGCTGAGAAGTTTGATACCAAACTTCCCAGTTTTCAGTGTAGCCATTATGGTGCTGTGGAGTTCGTGTTTGACAGACTCCCAGACCATATACTCTTATGGCTACCCTGCACTTACAATGTCTAAGGTTTTGCTTAGACACTGTAGGGGCATAGTGTTCATGCACCTATGCCCTCACCTATGGTATAGTGCACCCTGCCTTAGGGCTGTAAGGCCTGCTAGAGGGGTGACTTATCTATGCCATAGGCAGTGTGAGGTTGGCATGGCACCCTGAGGGGAATGCCATGTCGAATTAGTTGTTTTCTCCCCACCAGCACACCCAAGCTGGCAAGCAGTGTGTCTGTGCTGAGTGAGGGGTCTCCAGGGTGGCATAAGACATGCTGCAGCCCTTAGAGACCTTCCCTGGCATCAGGGCCCTTGGTACCAGGGGTACCAGTTACAAGGGACTTATCTGGATGCCAGGGTGTGCCAATTGTGGAAACAAAGGTACAGGTTAGGGAAAGAACACTGGTGCTGGGGCCTGGTTAGCAGGCCTCAGCACACTTTCAAATCATAACTTGGCATCAGCAAAGGCAAAAAGTCAGGGGGTAACCATGCCAAGGAGGCATTTCCTTACACTGTATTTCTTAGCGTTTAATAAAAATGCTGACCAAGTGAATTAAATTGTGAAATGTCTATTGTACTGTTTAAATGTGCTTAACAGAAGCCTTTCGTGAGAACCGACTGCTAGGAGATGATGTTCTTGCTATTTGTAATGTGTGTGAGATGGACTTTCCCAAGACAAGAACAATGAAGATACTGACTGGAGTGGAAGCTGCAACAATATTGTTACCTGACAAGCCGGATGATGAGAACATCGTAGGGTGAACCAATCAACTGTATGAGAACGCATAAATATTAGAATTCATAGATTTGCTATAGCAATATTATTGGACAAAGTGTGAACATACGATTAACTGACCAATTGGGAATTAGGGGATAGTTTAGGTGACTTTAATATAACAACGCTCACTCCGAGAGAGGAGAGCATTCTCTGCCCACGTTTTGGACGAAAGGTTATTACCTCCTTATGCATCTTTACTAGAGACGTGTTTATCTTTAACGATAAATGACTTTGCCCATACTTCCTGACTGAGACCTGATGCCTTGCTGATCGTCTGATGACCTGAGGATGAAGACTGATTCTGCTTTGCTGACTCATACCGAGGATAGGTATAATGCGATAAACTGTGATTATTGTGCACATTTGCTTTTCCTTTCTAGGTACCAACTGCGCTGTCTTTATCTATAACTCTATCGTAGTTAGATGTTTTCCACATTTGTGTTACTAAATTGTTTTACATGAAGCCCAACAAGCTGATTCTAATTTAGTGTTAGCTGAGGATTCTGACTTATGACAAAAAGACTAATGTTTGATGGATTTCTCTGCTTAACTACATGTATTACATCTCGTTAACGCAGCTGACTCTGCTGTTGATTTGCACAGTAACTTTAGAATGTGTTGTAGTTCAAGCTTTGAATAGATTGAGCTTCTTCCGTCACTTTGGACAACCAGTGTTGTTTTTGTATGTGTTTCATTTGATATTGAGATTCATCTACATGACCTTGGCATTGTTAAGATAGGGAAATAAACATTCTAAACTTTTACTAAAGGTGTAGTTATTCATGGCTGAAAGGTCATGGTGCGTGACAATTACTGAGTCCACTGATTTTTGATTTTATTGATTACTAATGATTGTTGATTATTGTGTATTGATTATTGATTATGTACTGGAGCTATGGTAATAACTTCTTAATTGCGAGTCAAAATGTTCATCAACCTATTCGTGTCCCCTTTATTAAGGTCTGACGTGCTAACAAGGGTACAACCAAGATTGACTTTAGACTGGAAGAAACATGCAAGTTGTGTTTTGGAAGGCAGAAAGGGATTTATTCTACTGTGAGTAATGATGGGATGGAGTGATGTTCTCATAGGTTTCAACTTTTAGATTTTTCTGAGTTTGTCTTTGCTGAACACGACCTAATATTCCCAGTGTTTATTACATCTGTTGAAAGTAGGCTTACTTTTAGCTTCCTTAAAATTGGTGGGGAAATTGCTATTTAGGTTTAGTGTTCCCTAACATGCATCACATAGAGGAGATCAGGGAGTTATGCTTCATGGGAGAGTTAAGCGTAAAGCTTTGCAAAGAGTGGGGGATATAAATGGAGTGATGATTCCCTCTGTAGGAGTAGCTTTGAATGCTGTAAAGAGTAAAAAGTTGTCGACCTTAGTGGATAAACTTGCAATCAGTACATCATGTGTCCTATTGGCTATCAGCCTTGAACTAGTTGCTATTAAAGCAATGATTTTTCAGAATAGGCTTGCTCTAGATAATTTCCCCTCAAAGAACGGTGGCATTTGCAAGATGCTTCATGTTAAACAGTGCTGCATGTGTGTGCCTGACAAGAGTCAGGATATTATCAAGGAGGAATCTCACAGAGGTGTCAAACTATGTGATGGATGTAGCGGGGTCTGTGGCTGGCACCTTGTTATGTAGGTATCAACACAGGACTAAGGTAAGTAGCATCAGAGTTCTTTTATTTTCGATTGAGGTTCCACATCTCAAACTGCTTCTATGGTTATTAGAGGGTGCTGTTTCACACCCTAATTCTCACAGTCTTATTATTCTCTTCTTCTTTCTCCTTTTGGGCCTCTGGCCTCCTGGTGTCTCAGACCTCTCTCGCTGGGATGTGGGCCTCAGGGAACCAAAAAGAGGAACAAGGTTTCAGATAAGTGTCTTTTAGTTTTGGGGAATTATAAGGCAGGGGAAGTGCTTGTGAGGAGGCTAAGGGATCACCAGGGAATGACTCTGTTCACTTTGTGGATGACACTGTCTCTGTGCAGCAGGTTGCTTTAGTCTAAATGTCTCGGGCAGCCTCCTTCCTTAATTAATACTCACTGAGTGCTCCACAGCTGATACAATTGTATGCAGGTGCTGGTAGGGTTGTACGTGCCCGAAATGCCCACTTGCATGCATTGACAATGTTTTTGGCTTTAAGCTGTTTCGCTCACCCCTCAACCCTTCTATCTCTCGCAGTGACCACATCTGCAAGCCTGTACCTGCGACAGTCATGTTACTCCAGGAACGTGGTGGGAAGGCTCTTCCTGTGGCTGGCTGTCTGTCGCAATGGACTGGGTGATCTTCCTTCTCTGCTCTGCCTCTTCTCCGGCTACAGGGCAATACGTCTTTCCGTCCGCCTCTGTCCACCTCATTTCTGGGTCACTTTCTCTTTCTAGCCTTGATTTGTCCACCTCCCTCAGTAGCCATCCCGCCTCCTTATTAGCAGTCTGCATGTCCTGGAGGTGTGTCTCTGAAGCAACAGCTGGTCCTGCCCGCCATCTCTCGGTTGTTCCCCTGGAGTACTTATTATTTTACTGCATCCTCCTGTCCACTCAATCTCCACTGCCTTGTTCTCTGGCTCTGCTGCCACAGACCCATCACAGTGCTCCCCAAATAGGCATGGCTGCTCAGGCCATGGAGACAAAGGCATCTGAGAAAGGAAAACTGCAGTAGTCTGGCATCACCCTGGGTGATGGAGGGTCTGGTTGAAAAAGGATGTAGAGCTAAAACACTGATGTGATACCCTTGGACTAGTGTCTTTATGTTGCACCACTCATGTGAAGGAGCATGATCGATAAGCAAAGTGAGGGAGCGTCTAAGAAGATATTATTGGAGAGACTCAACCGCCCATTTAATGGATAAACACTCTTTTTCTATTGTGGGATGTGTACTTCCTATGACAAAAGCTTTCTGCTGATGTAAGCCACATGGTGAAGGTGGTCTGAAGTGTCAAACTGTGATAACACTGCCCCCAGATTGGAGGCATCAGCTTGAAGTGTAAAGGTTTTGGTGAAATCCGGGAATATTAGGACAGGATCGTCACACAGTGTCGATTTGAGCCAGTCAAAGCTTTCCTGTTGCTTTAGGGTCTACTCTGCTATCTTGTTTGGTTGTCTGTTTTTCAGAAGATTTGTTAAGGGAGCAGCCAGCTCAGAAAAGGTTGGTATAAATTGTCTATAATGTCCAAACAGACATAAAAAGGACCTGATAGCTAGCTTATTGTGGGTCATGGTAGCCCTTGGATGGCCCTCACTTAGTCCACTTGTGGTAGTATTTTTCATTATTTTATGTGATATCCCAAATATTTGATGGCGTTCATAGCCAGGTTGCATTTCTCCGGATTCGCAGTGAGGCCTCCTTCCCTGAGGGTTGAGAATATGGATTCTAAATTATCCAAATGCTGTTCACATGTTGGACTATAGAGGACTATGTCGTTGAGGTAGGCAGCTGCATGTGGTTATGTGGCCTCAATAGGGTGCCCATTAGTCTCTGTAAGGTAGCAGGGGCTCCATGCAGCCCAACAGGCAATACTTTGAATTGATAGAGCCCTGAAGGGGTAGAGAAAGCGGTCCTTTACCGGGCTTGCATGGTGAGTGGTATTTGCCAGAAGCCTTTCGTGAGATCCAAGCTGGTGAGGTATTTGGCCTTCCCTAACTTTTTGCTGAGTTTGTCTACCTAGGAAATCAGGTAGGTGTCAAATTTCGAAATGCTATTCAGTTGGTGGAAATTAATGCAAAAACATATGGTGCCATTATGCTTTGATACCAGTATGAAGGGGAGCAACAGGGGCTATTTGCGGGCTTGATTACGTCTCCTCCAAGTGGACTCTGACCTCTTCCCAGAGTGTGTGTATCCTTTCCTTCAGAGTGCGGGTGTATTCCAAGGCCCTCCTCCATTCATCTTCCTCCTCCTCCCACTGTTCGGCTGCCATATCTAGCAGGGTCCTTGGTTGTCTCTCAAACACTAATTAAAATGGACTGTGTCCTGTGGAGGATTGAGTGTGGGAGTGGATAGCATACAGGACCCATGGCAGTTTTTTGCCCCAAAACTGGCCAGAATCGTAAAATATTTTTTTAGAATGGTTTTGATTGTCTTATTGTTTCTCTTCACCAGGCAGTCTGTCAAGGGGGCATAGACTAAGGTTCTGATGTGTTTTATATTGAGCAAATTACATATTTGGGACATGGCTCTTCACATAAAAGGAGTAGTTTGATCTGTAAGCAACTCCTTGGGGAAGCCTACACGTGAGAATAACTCAGTCATGGCCTGGGCCACAGTCTTGGTAGTCATGCTGGTCAGAGGTATAGCTTCAGGGTATTGTGTAGCAAAGTTGACCAGGACCAACATAAATTGATACCTTCTGGAGGAGGCTATTAGGGGACCAAGTAAGTCCATACCCACTTGTGAGAATGGTACCTCAATTATAGGCAGGGGTCTCAAAGGGGCTTTGGCAACCTGTGGGGGGGTTAATGAGCAGGCATCGAGGACAGGCACTACAGAACCTATGTATGTCGGAGAACACCCTTGGCCAATAAAAAGGAACATAGAAGATATTCTTCAGTTTTCTTTCTGCCATAGTGATCTCCACCTGTTTGACTATGGGCTAAATGGAGGACCTGTGGTCGAAAAGAGAGAGAAACTAGACAGTAGGTGGTTGTTTCCCCATTTCTCATCCTGCTACGGTAAAGCAAACCCTTTTTTGCACTAAAAACAATTCATACTTGCCCCGACTCTTCAGTCACAGCAATGGCCCATGCCTGCTCTAGGGTAGGATCTTCTCTTTGGCTGGTTGGAAAGCTCCCAGGAGTCGCCTCTATATTAGCCACTGTGGGAGAAATAGGAATCACATTAATCTTGCCTGTGAGGTGGAAATGTCCATTGTGCTCACATTTTTCACTATGACCCAATATTATTTTTTTCCTTACCCCCACCTAAAGCAACTGCATGAAAAAGGGCATCACGTAGCCAAGCCTAGTAGATATCCTTTGGGCTGGTGACATCCAACAACACAGGGAAGCCCCTCTTTAATGCCATAGGAATATTATCATGCAGGCTGGCAGTAAAAGCATCTTTTGCTGATGGCGAAGTACAGCTAGCCTGCCGCCTTGCACAATTCTTGAGCCCTGCTGAAAAGAAACAAAAACATTGGGAACAACTCTCAGTTAAATAGATCAGTGATTGACAGCCATTGATGAATCTTCGCCAAACACTGGAACCGAAGACATCATAACAACCAGGGAAATACAATGGCTTACAGAATAGAGGAACTGTTTAGTTAGCTGCTAACGTGCATGCTTAACCAGAACTTAATCATTGCCCCTCAGTGCAATGGGTGCAGACACATGTATTAAGAGCTTAAATGCTGCTAACTTTGCACTTTTGCAGTTTACACAGAACTACATAACTTTATAGTCTCCTGATTCCAAAAAGTGTTCTTTTTAATTGTTATTTTCAGGTTTTATTTTGGTAAATCATCTTTCACTGGCTCTGTTCTTGCTATCCACAGAAAGACTTTAAAGTCGCTGACTTTGCTCATCGTTTATTGTTGCTAATATGGAATTTTATGGTCTCACAGGCTTTTATCATACCAAAGCAGTATTTTATATCTGGTACAAGATCAATGTAAATGTCAGATTTCGAAGATGGTTGTAACTTAAAGTTATATGCTTTTACGATTCAAATTGTTTTAATTAATCACACAAATAAAGATTACTATTAAAACAACACAGGGAAATCCTGATAATTTGTGCCTATAATCAGTTCCTCTACCAACTGGGGAATACCTCCTACTCTTATAGTCTCCTCGTAGCCTCTCCAATTTGTCACCACTTCAGCGACGGGGTATGTTTTGCTGTCCCCATGTACACGTTATCCTTATGCTACCTCCTTTTTTCCATTGTTGTGGAAGAACCCTCTCTGCACTAATCACGGAGTGTCTGCAATCTGAATCCACCAAAACTAGGTTAGATCTGTTATTGACCCCCATTTGCTTCATACATTTAGGGGACCTGCCTCCTGTCCATAAGACCCTTGCTCAGGAGTAGCCCACTTCCATGGGTTCAGGTGCCTAGGCCTTCTGGGGACAGTTATGCGCAATGTGACCCCATTTGGCACATTGAAAACATTGAAGTCCCTGTCCATACTCTTTCCCAAGAGGCCGTGGTAGGGTGTGCACTTCTGGGATTTTAGGCAGGGCTTTGAAAGGAGGGTTTGTTCTCCAGCCAGGGGCAGGAATGTTGGACCCCTTAGCACGGGACACTCTAAACTCTGGTGACCTATGGAAGGCACAGGCCAAATCAATCACTGGGGTAACAATATCATCAGGGGTGGCTCCTCTGCCACGGCGGAGGAGCGGGACCCCCCCCTGCAAACCTTTAAAAATAAAATGATATAATGTTTATTATCATTTTATTTTTACAAGGGCGGGCCATGGGGGTGACGAGCAGTGAGGGGAGTGCACAGATGTTAGACCTGACAACATTAGGGTGGTCACCCCTTACTTTTTGCATGCCTCCCTCCACTTTTTGGATACTGTTTTTGCTGGTTTTAGGACTGCTAACCAGTGCTAAAGTGCCTATGCTCTCTCCCGTAAAACGTGGTGACATTGGTTCATACCCAACTGGCTTATTTAATCTACTTGTAAGACCCCAGTAAAGTGCACTACATGTGCCCAGGGCCTGTAGATTAAATGCTACTAGTTGGCCTGAAGCACAGATTGTGCCACCCACATAATTAACCCCTTAACCATGCCTCAGGCCTGCCATTGCAAGGTCTGTGTGTGCAGATTCATTGCCACTTCACCTTGGCATTTAAAAAGTACCTGCTAAGCCTTAAAACTCCACTTTTTCTACACATAAATCACCCCTAAGGTAAGCCCTAGGTAACCCATAGGGCAGAGTGTAATGTAGGTAAAAGACAGGACATGTACCTGTGTAGTTTACATGTCCTGGTAGTGTTAAACTCCTAAATTTGTTTTACACTGCTGTGAGGCCTGCTCCGTTCGTAGGATAACATTAGGGCTACCCTCATATACTGGTTGAGTGGTAGATTCTGATCTGAAAGGAGTAACAAGGTCATATTTAGTATGGCCAGAATGGTAATACCAAATCCTGCTGACTGGTGAAGTTAGATTTAATATTACTGTTTAAGAAATGCCAATTTTAGAAAGTGAGCATTTCTCTGCACTTAAATCCTTATGTGCCTTACAATTCATGTCTGGTTAGGTTAGTTGATAGCTCCCTTGTGGATTTCACTCAGACATCCCCAGACACAGGATGCTCAGTCACACCTGCACACATCTGCATACTGAATGGGTCTTTCTGGGCTGGGAGGGTGGAGGGCCTGACACTTACATGTCAAAGGACAGTGGCCTGCCATCACACAATGGACCGCCAAACCCCCTACTGGGACCCTGACAGATAGGATGGAACTGAAAGGGGACCTTATGCACTTCTAAGCCACTATTTGAAGTCTCCCCCACTTCAAGGGAACATTTGGATATTTAAACAGGGCCTCTGACCCTACCAACTCAGACACTTCTGGACAAGATACCACTGGTGAAGAAACTATGAACCAGACCTTGCAATCTGCCAAGAAGAACTGCCTGGCTGCCCAAAGGACTCACCTGACTGCTTTTCTGCAAAGGACTGCTGCCCTGCTGTTGCCCTGCTGCCTTGCTGCCCTCTGGCTCTGCTGACAAGTGCTCTCCAAGGCCTTGGACAGAGCTTGCCTCCTGTTCCTTGAAGTTTCAGGACCAAAAAGACATCCTCCTGCAAATAACTCCTTGTGCGCCGAAAATTCGACACACGGCCTGCCAGAAACGAAGCACAGCCTTCATCCCAGTGAGAAAATCACTGCACACCGAACCGGAATGACGCAGACATGCTCCCAGAGAGGAGATTGGCAGAGCGCCAGCATTGAGACCGGAACTTCGACGCACAGCCCCTCTGGATAGCCGAGCTGGAATGACGCAGCCTGACTTCCTGCAAGAAGAATCGACTCAGCGCCTGCCGTGTGACAGAAATTTCCCCACATCGCCCACCGGATTGAAACATCTCCTTTGAGTTTGTCCTGCACATCCAGGATTTCTCCACATCGTCCCCGGGGCGTCCGAAAACCCTGCAACCTGAAGAGGACCCAAGTCTGCAGGCCAAAAATTGACGCAAAGCCTTCCCTGTGTGGAAAATTATCGACACATCATCTGTGTGCGCCCGGAGAAACCGACGCACACCTCCCGGTTTTCCACGCATCTCCTCCTCTGCGGTCCCTTGTGGAGAATTGGAATGCAAACCAGGTACTTTGTGCTTGCAAGAGACACTTGTTTTTAGTCTTAAAAAACTCTTTTTATCATTCTTTGAAGTGATAACTCAACGTGTATTTATTAAATCTTGATCGCTTTGACCTGCATTCAACCAGATAAATATTCTATATTTTTCTAAACACTGTGTGGTGTATTTTTGTGGTGTTATACTGTGTTATTGCATGATTTATTGCACACATACTTTACACATTGACTTCTAAGTTAAGCCTGACTGCTCAGCGCCAAGCTACCAGAGGGTGGGCACAGGATAATTTGGATTGTGTGTGACTTACCCTGACTAGAGTGAGGGTCCTTACTTGGACAGGGGTTAACCTGACTACCAACCAAAGACCCCATTTCTAACAACAGAGAACTCCACTCAGGGTGCATGTATGTTTGGCTGGCCCTGCTCTGAGCAGCGTCATGATTCATGATTGGCTGCAGGGGAGGCTGGGAGCTTCAGGTAAGTTAAAAAAAATATATATATATTTATTTTTATGTTATTCCCCCCACCCCGCCACTTTGCTCAGTCGCCAGCCACAATTGAATAACATATGGAAGACTTTATTGACAATCTCTTCTTTGGTGGATTCCATGGGTTTTACCCAGTGTGCTCCCAAATCATGAATGCAATAAAACAGTGCCCTGGAATTAGCCTTATTGTTCCTCTTCTCATTTCTGAACTTGATCCGGTAATGCTCACTGTCATACCCCAGCTGTTCTAGAATTACTTTTTTCACTTCAGCATAGGGAGTGCTTCCCCATGGATTGGCTGTCTGGTAGTCCGTTTGGAGTTCCCTGGTTAGTAGAGGAGCCACATACTGACTCCAACGCTCTTGATGCCAAGTAGCTGGAGTGGCAACCCATTCAAAATTGGTAAAGAAGGCATCTGGATCCTCCCCGACGTGATATTTCTGTAATATAGAGCTTGACACGTTGGGGTTGACTTCGGCACTAGCGATAATGTCTGTCAGTTTTTGTATAGCAGTTTCATGAACTAACTGGTTATTGCCCAAGACCGTGGCTTTGGAATTCAGGGTGTTCTGTAAATGCTCTCAGTCTTGTTGAGCCGCTTTTGCCTGGCCTTCCACTACCAACTGGAGATATCTTTGTCACTCAGCTAGCTGCTTAATCATATCGTCCCAGGTGATGGTTGGTTCCATCTCTGTCCTGCTATGAATTGCTGAGTAAATCCCACTTCTGACACCACTGTAGTGGGGTTTTTGGCTGGCACCTTGTTATGTAGGTATCAACATAGGACTTAGGTAAGTAGTATCAGAGTTCCTTTATTTTCTATTGAGGTTAAACGTCTCAAGCTGCTTGTATGGTTATAAGAGGGTATTACTTCATACCCCGATTTTCACAGTCTTTTTATTTTCTTCTTCTTTCTCCTTTAGGGTCTCTGGCCTCCTGGTGTCTCAGACCTTTCTCAGTGGGATCTGGGCCTCAGGGAACAAAGAAAAGGAACAAGATTTCAGGTAAGTGTCTTCTAGTGTGGAAGAATTATAAGGGAGGTGAAGTGCTCATGAGGGGACTATGGGATCATCAAGGAGTGCCCCTGTTCACCCATGTGGCCACCACTGTCTCTGTGCAGCAGGCTGCTTTAGTCCAAATGTCCCAGGCAGCCTACTTCCTTAATGAGTGCTCCCCAGCTGATAGTCGCATGCGGGTGCCAGTAGCATTGCGCATGCCCGAAATGCCCACCCACATGCACTGACAGTGGTTTTGGCATTAGGCTGTCCCACGCACCCCTCCACCCCTGAATTTTCTGAAGAAGGTGCGTATGCAAGCCTATACCTGCGACAGCCATGTTCCTCCAGGAATGTGGCGGGAAGGCTCGTCCTGTGACTGACTCTCTGTCATGATGGACCTGGTAGAGTCCCTTCTCCACATCTTCTCCCAGTATGGCGTCCTGGGTCACTGTTAGAGGACGGTTCTGACCATCAGGTCTGCCCTGATTTTTCGATTTTTGACCACCTGGTTTTTGAATGTTTACTGTGAGGAAGCCTCCTATGAGGTGACTCCCGCACAATAAACACATGGTAAAATGGACTGCGCGTGTTTACCGCTGGTGTCGCCGTGCTAAGGAAAGGCTGCTGTGGCGCAGCAAGGGCAGGAGGCCCCGGGCAGGTTACATGTGATCATGTGTGCGCATGGATGTGCACCCATGTGAGGGCTGTGGGAGGAGGATTCCTAGTGTGCGCAGCCCAAGAACTGCGCTTAGGTAGTTCGGGTGCAGGAGGAACTATGCAGAGTGGGTGGTGACCTGGAGTAGGTCTCATGAGAGGGGTGTATACATGTGAGGGAGAGTCAGTGTGCTTACTGTCTTTTCACTGTAGGGACACCCAGTTCAATGCCAATGTCAGGTATTTGCATTGGGGGGATACTCCATTGAATGTCAATGGGAAAGGAGGGCCTAGGGTGCAACTCCAGTTCTCTGGGGTCCACCGAGACCAGAGTCACACCAAAGTACTCTGTAACCTGTAAGAAAAGAATGATGCAGTAGGTTACAAGAGCATAGTTGTACAACTTATGGGTCATCCAGGGATGTTATCTTTCTCTGCCTCAGCTCAGGATTAGGGCCAATTACTGCTCTGTCCAGTTGCTGGAGCAGGGCCTTGCATCAATCAGCCAGCTGTCATTCCGTGCCAGGAGCAGGTTGGAGAAGCCCTGCGAGGAATGTCAGGGAGGAGGGGCTGAGACTTTCAGAGCACATGTGGCAACTAACTCCTGGAGGATGCCATCTTGAGCTATCCCAGAAGACTGTGCAAGAAGGAGGGGACGGGGCAAGGAAGTGATGTGGCACATCTGGATAGGCCAGAGGTGCAGACCTGCTGGACACCTCCGCCCCCACTTAAAAGGTCCTGCACAGGGGAGAGCTCCCTCTCTTGGCTGTGCTTCACTGCTGGACACTGGGACTGCAGACGGGCGTCATGGACAACTGGAAGGAAGAACCTTCTGACTGCCCGTGGGGCAGGGACTCTGCCCCTGAAGGATTCCAGGCCAGCAAGGCGAATGCCAGGGCCAGGCAAGCTGGCCCCCTTACACCTCCAGAGGACTAGTTGGGGGAAGGACTGGGCTAGCGCAAGGAAAGCGTGCTGCCAGAAGGAAAAGAGGGAACCCAGAGGAAAGATTGGCGCAGGGATTCAGTGGGACTGGCACCCTGATGATCTGGGACCCTTCCAGGCCAGGAGGCCTAAGGAGAGTGCTCCTGGTGGCAAGGGCTTGTCACCAGGAGCGGAATGACACAAGAATGATGAAAATCGGCACTTGGGGGCCCGAGATATCACCGGACAAAGGATAGCGACCTTTGACCTTTGGGAAAGCAGCTACGAAGCGCGTGGAGCTCCGCAGCTGCTTGAGACTGTGCCCCCAGGTGGGCCAGGGCCTGGGGGCTGCCCAGGAGGAAGAGGAGCAAAGGGGAGTGTTGTCGCACTCCCCCTCTCTGAAGAGGAAGGTGCCCCAGACCCCATCCTGGGGCCCCGTGAAGCCTGGTTCATTTTTTTTTTATCAAACGGGGGGATGCCGTCACGCACCCCCCTGCCACTGTGGAAAGGGACCACGGACCCCATCCCGGGGCCCCCGGTGGCGAAGACAAGCCGGGGAGCGCCGTCGCGCTCCCCGTGAAGAAGTGAGGAATGGGGGGGGCGCCGTCACGCACCCCCCAGCAGAAGGGGAGTCGAGGAGCGCCGTCGCGCTCCCCGTGAAGATGGTCAAATGGGGCCCCATCCCGGGGCCCCGTGAAGAGGCAGGAGTGGGGGTGCGCCATCACGCTCCCCGTGAAGGTGGCCAGCAGGTGCCCCGACCCCATCCCGGGGCCCCGAGCAGAGGAGGGCCTGGGGGAGCGCCGTCGCACTCCCCACCAAAGAGAGGAGGGGCCCCGGACCCCATCCCGGGGCCTCGAGAAGACGACGACCTTGGGGAGTGCTGTCGCGCTCCCCGCCACGAGGAGGAGGGGCCCCGGACCTCATCCCGGGGCCCCGAAGATGCAAGGAGGAAGGGGGAGTGCCGCTGCACTCCCCCTGCGCGGCCCGTCCGGCCGCGAGCATCTCTGTGTCTGCCCGCTGGAGCGGGCAGACTCCAAAGCAGCAGGCCGGCTCCTGCGGCAGCACCCGGAGGTGCTGGCCGTACGGGGAGCCGGCGGGGGAGGCCAGGGGTGGGCTCCCTGGGCCGCCCTCCAACGAGGGATCCTCTCTGTGGTGTGGGGGTGTCCGGGTGGGACCGGCACCCCCAGGAGAAAAGTCAACAGGAAAAGCACAGCGGCTCTCCCCAGCGCAGCGGGAGAGCCGCTCATCAGTTATGCAGCCGCCCCAGCATGCTTTGCGGGGCAGGGGGCTGCTATTTGAGCCCCCAAAATGCCCGTGGTGGTCCCAGGGAGATGGGGCCACCACCAAAGGAGTACCAGGAGACAGGGGGAGCTGCAGGAGCAGCGAAGCCACCCCCAACATCGGTTGGTGTCCCCACCCTAGGTAGGGTGGGACACATGAGAGATAACCCCTCAAGGGTTGGATTGGTATTTGAAGCACAAGCTTCAGTGATCTTTTGTTCCTGTTTGTGCAAGGGTGCCAACCATAGGTGTAGGTTGGTATGGCCCCATGTATTCCACTGTTATTTTATGGTCATTGAGGAATAATCTAAAAGTAATCCTGATGGTTATAATGCTAGAATTTGGTCTCATATGTTCACTGTTTATGCTAATTTGAACAATGATACTGACAGCCACCTTTTGGCAACATGGAAGTATTTAATCACAAATGTAGGTGTCATCATTTCACTGAACTGTTGAATACTGTCAAAATGTTCAAATGTTGCAAGGGGGGCACTGGGATTGTTTTGCCTTGTGGATTGTTGGATTATATTCTCCCTTGAGGAGACCTGAGAGATTACATAATGTTTGCCCAGAGTGATTCTATCACTTTGTATATATTTGTAGATTGTTGCATAGTATTGAGTAGTGTGTGTGAATAATAAATGTACTTTTACTTTATCAAAAGAAAAAGCACAGACTGGACATTCATTTATTGAGAGTCATGCTTGTGTGCTTGTGAATGGGGATTACTAGCCCACACCACCTCCCTTGAGTAAGCCTTGGACTGCTCTGCAACGCTACCCTATGAGAGTCAAGCGCTACAATGGGGTGTTTGGTTCCCAGTGGCGGTCGTGTGCGGACTCGTTACTTGTGCAGCCCACACAACTAATGACCCACCTTCCAACAGTCACTCTGTTCGTCTCGTTTCTGGGTCACTTTCTCTCTCTAGCCTTGATTTGTCCACTGCCCTCAGTAGCTGTCCCACCTCCTTATCAGCGGTCCGCATGTCCTGGGAGTGTGTCTTTGAAGCACCAGCTGGTCCGACACACCATATCTCAGTTGTACCCCTGGTTTACTTATTACTGTTACTGCATCCTCCTGTCTATGTGAGCTCTGCGGCCTCATTCTCTGGCTCAGCAGCCACAGACCCACCACAATGGAATTGGAAATGACAGGTGCTTGTGAGGCAATTGATAAGGGATTTTCAGCAGTAGGCAAATGGTTTAGTGAACAAGGTAGTGGGCTTTTAGGATTTATTTTGAGACTTTTATTGACTATTGCAGTCTGTGCCATTTGTCTGTTCTTGGTGGTGAAGGGATTCAAGCTAATGAAGAGAGAGAATGTTTCAAGAGGAAAAGGGGAAAAGAGACCAAGTTATAGCAAGAGAGTGAAAAAGAAAACGGTATACACGGAAATGGAAGAAATACAATGTTATTTTTATCATGAGTTGAAGGAGTTAGAGGAATCTAGGGACAAACAGCACCAAACAGGATCTGAAAGTGCCAAAGGAGAAGATGATGAGTATGTTATGTGATGGTTTCCAGAGTCATCAGAGTGGGGACATATATGAAGCAAAATTTATCTTAATTATGTGCGCTTAAATAGCACATTAATCTGTAACGCACCTTAAATCCAGCATACATGATTTACACACTATTAATTATGTCCTTAAATTCTGTCATTTTTTAGTTTCATGCTATCCACACCTAGATTTAGCAGAGAGAACAGTGTTAACCTATCGGATTGACTTTAGTTAGCCACTGTGCATTTAAAGTTAGCATAAGTGGGCCTAGGTGCTGCACACCATTTTGGAATGAACATTGTATTTCTGCTTTTTGTGCATCATATTTCTCTGTTCAGATAGTAAAGTCGCTGTGAGGTAATTTAAACTGTTATCCTTCGATAGCTTTCATGACAAGGTCATAGTGTAATGATTCATTGTTTTGGACCGAAACTTCAGCACCTGCAGTGGACGAGAATGGCGAGGAGTTGATACTCCTTTGATATTGTGAAGCTTGTGGTTGGAGAAAAAGTTGGCACTGTATTATTCCATGAGAAGGAGCACGACACCAGACACAGAAGAAATACTGGATTTTGATTGGTCATTGTTTAGTGGAAAACCGGAGTGTAAAGTTTGCCCCTGTCTACCTTTGCAGGAGGACGTTTTCTCTCATCTCCTGAGACCAATGCTCCATATTATCGTGCTCACCAAGATATTCTCAAGAGCAGGTGCCTTTCTCCTGATTCTAATTGGATCCTTTATCTGGTTACTCTTTCAATTCTATATTTGCTGATACCACTTAACCTTGAAATTCCCTGACCTTCCTTAACTTAGCTTTATGGAAACGAGTCTTTGCTTTGCCTTGCGCATGATGTTTTGGATCTACAAAACTACTGAATTATTGATTGTATGGTTGGATCAGCTTCATGCATATGGTATCCAAGAAAATAGCAATTTTACTAAATTGAATTGATCTGAGATGTACGTTTAATAGTCTGATTAATAAACCTTCATGGTTTGCATCTACTCCTCCCTATCTTCACTGTCAGGCAAAATCTGCTTCACTGTCAATTAAATGTTAATTATTTTTGTGATTTCAGCCTCAGTTTGAGACAAAGACCCCTCTCTGTGGAGATAGTGAAGTTTTGAAATTGTGCTAACATTAAAGAGGCGCAGATACCACCCTTATTTTACCTAATCTCGCTGTCTCAAGTCACGCTCTATTGAAAAGGTGGTCATATCACCAGGTGTTTTTATGCTCTGAGAGATTTGTTGCTTGCATTGCCTTTTTTAATGATAGGTGTCTGCATGTCCGTGTATATGTATGAATGTATGCGTATTTGTGAGTGTGTGTGGTGAATGGGTGTGTGTGCATGTGAATGCATGGGTGTGAGTGAGTGAGGAGGCCACACGCATGTGTATGCGGCACGCCCATTCCTCAGCCTGCTCAAATGAAGCAGAGTTTACAGCTTTAAGAAGCAGTTTCTTGTTTCACCACAGTGTGGTAATGGTCGCCCCCCCCAACCAAGACACAGGATAAAAACCTGGAACCGGAAGTACAGTCACATTGTGGGTAATTTTGTACTGTCAAGTCCCCCTCTAGACCTGATCAGAAGATCCAGGTGTTGTCGCTGCACTGACATTAATTAATATATTTTTAGATCACATGCCTACAGGCTTCAGTGTGATGACAAACATATTTGTTTTTGTCCTTACGGTCTACTTAAATTATTAAAACATCTGAAAAGAAAGATGCAATTTCATTCCCTTCTGTGATGCAGCTCTGTTGTTTTTTCTCCAGCGGGATGAACTAAAATGCAGTTAGAGCTGACAAATTGACAAAGAAAACAGTGAACAGGCTTTACTTAGAAGCTGCAAACCTGCGGCTAATGTGCACTGTTTCGTGCTGTAATTTTAGTGAGCGATATCTTAGAACTGCATTCATTAAATTCGAATATACTTTCCCGTGAATGGGAGTCAGCGCACTGAATGCCACCGAAAACAAGCATTGCAATATCGGTTCATACTTTTACTATGTGAGACTTTTTTCTATAAGTAGCCTTTGCTGTGATGCCTATGTACTATGCACATAAAGAAGTGACATTGTGCATTGTTTTGGAATTCTACATATATAAGTAATGAATCATCGCATTACCATACCCATGATTACCAATACCGTGTGGTACTACTGCACCTTTACTAGGCCATTACAAGTTTAACATCAGGATTGAACACCAATTTTCAGTCGGAAAAAGTGATTTCAGGTTGTGCACCGTCTTTACATGAATGGAAAGGAATTTTGTGAACTGACCTATATACTGATAGGTTGGTTCACAAATTCCGAATCGTAGTGGGTTGCAATCTGGCCTACCACATCAATATTCATGACGTAGGTTGCGCTAGCGTCTGTGTATTAATAAAAATATTAATGAGTATTCAGGTATTCTGAGTAATAAATTTGTGTAGAAAATGTATTAACATAGAAAAAATAATGCACACATTTGAAAATGTGATCAAGATGAGTGGCCGTCAATGTCCACAAAGTTTACTTATTAATGGCTTGTTAATATGAAATGTTGAGCATATGTTTGATTATTGTAGTAATACATCATATTAGGGGTTATGCATCATGTATTAGCTTTATTAATTGTAGGCTCAACTTAGCGGAGGTCTTGGCCTAGCTGCACAGCCTCATGTCAAGCTGCATTTCTTAACGTTTAATAAAATAGCTGTCTCAGAGAATTAAACTGTGATTTTCCACTGTGCTATCTAAATGTGCTCGTACCTAAACGTCTTTTCTCATGAGAACCGACTGCTAGAAGATGTTCTTGCTGAATGTAACAAAATGTATGTAATGTGTGTAAGACTGACTTTCTCAGGAGGAGAACAATGGAGACATTGACTGCAGCATAAGCTGCAACAATATTGTTACCTGATGAGCCGGATGATGAGGACATTACAAGAGAAACCAAACAGCGACATGTGAACGGAGCAGTGGTAGAATTCATAGATTTGAAGTTTAAGTTTTATTGGACAAAGAGTGAACATGCGACACCTTGACCCATAGGGACTTGGGAAGTAGTTTTAGGTAATTTAACCTAACGGGACTGCACTGAAAGAAGTTGTTGCCATTCTCTCTATTCTTCTTGAGGGTTTACCGCTTTCGAGTTGATTAAAGACTTTGCCTTTTCTGAACTTTGATGCTGAATCCTGAATCCTTGCTGACCAGACTGATGTCCTGAGGATGAAGACTGACTCTGCTTGCTGATTCATACTGAGGATAGGTATTATGAATTAGAATATTGATTATTATGTCTATTTGTTTTTCTTTCTAGATACCAACCGCACTGGTTTGATAGAGCCATAGTTAGATGTTTTCCAAATTTGTGTTGACTAAAATGTTTTGCATAAAGCCCAACATGCTAATTCCAATATGATGTTAGTTAAGGTTTTTACTAGTGAAATTCTAGTTAGGGAATTACAACTGAGGTCTTTCTTTGCTGAATCTAAATGTATGTGATATTGTTTGCGCAATAATTCTTGTTATAACTTTGCACTGTGATATTAGAATGTTCAGTAGCTCAAGCCCTGCATTACATTAGCATTGTTAATATAGGGAAATACATATTTTAACTTTTACATAAAGGTGTGGTTATTCATGACTGAAAAGTCATGGTGTGTGACAATTACTGTCTCCAATGATTGTTAACGTCATTGATTATCACTGATTATTGATGTTACTGATTGATTATTGATCTGCATGTACTGGAGTTATGGTGGGAACATCTTAATTGCGAGTCAAAAGGTTTATCGACCTATTTGCGTCCCCTTGTAAGTTTACTTATTAAGAACAGACGGCCAACAGTTGTAAATTGCAACTTATTGTGATTGAATGCCATCACAGGGATGGTGGCCTGCTGGATTCTAAATACAGTTGAAATAAAACCAATGTTTTTCTCAAATGCAGTCAGTTTTCCTTACAGGAAATGGAGCTGCATGTAAGAAAAATTTTGTATTTGTTTGTCTGAGAGTTGGCAGTGGTCCTCTGGTCCTGCCTATTAGCTAACCATCTTTTTTAACATTCACAAAGAGTAGGGTTTGAGACCCCACCCCAAGAAGTGACACTGGCTCCTGATCCAGAAGAGATGCCAGTGCAAGATGTTGACCCACGTGTACAAAGCCCTGCACAACGAAGGACCAGCACACATCAACAAATGCATGACCTTCCACCAACCGATCAGACACCTACGATCCGCCTCCCTATTCCTTCCACCAACCAATCAGACACCTACACAGAAGCAACAGCAGAGGATGCTACTTCTCACAACTGGCTCCACCAACCAATCAGACACCTACAATCCGCCTCTCTGGATCCACAGAAGCAACAGCAGAGGATGCTACTTCTCACAACTGGCGGCCAAAGTTTGGAACAACCTTCCCCTGCACCTCAGGATGGCCTCATCACCCCAGCAATTCAGGAAAGGACTAAAGACCTGGCCGTGTAAATGAACAGATCACCATGAAGTAGTTAGCAACTCCAACACCTTGAGACACTCAACGGTGATTTGCCACTCTTTATAAATCAGTGATTAATTGATTGATTCCAATAGTGACCTCCTTTGAGGAGTTGGTAAAATGTCAATGCTTTGCAACTGGCTTTAGGTAGCAAAGCATTCTTACATACTTTAACAAATTGATTTTTTAAAGGGATGCCTTCAGCATCCTCCTTACAATCAGTGATTACTTATTGATTTCTGAACTGATTTTGAGATTTTTGATACATGTTACTGAATCGGAAAAAGCCATGGGGAACACTGGTAAGAGTGCATGACCTCACTGCTTATAGCTCCTGGTGGCAGTTTAATACACATTACACTGACAACCCAGTGACCCAACACCAAGGGGTCCACCACTGCAAGGTGAATGACACAATTACAAATGAACATTTAAAAAGTGAAAATTAATCAATATCTGTGGACAATCTATTGTTAAGGGTTTTGGACCACCACACTTATATGCTTATCCTGAAACTGTAACCCTGTTGGTCCTGCAGATGGCTGTTAACAGAGGACTGACGCTAAAATACACGCTAGTAGTGATGTGATGGAACAATTATACATGAAAAGAAGAGTTACTCATTAATTGATTACCAACACATGCAGCTGATTTGACCCTTTCAGATTGATACATCAATGACTTATGACTGTTTCTACATTTGAACTAAAAGTATTGATTAACTCAACATAGCAGAAACAACTCCAGCAATTACTGCAGAGATTCTTTGCTAATATTCTTAATCCTGAACTTGCTGTGGTTGTGTTCGACCTTCTCCCAGGGTTTTAACTTTCTTTGTTGTAATACACACACTTAAAGTTAAAAATCTGGATTTCTTAAGGGCTGCATTCATACTGGACTACTGCATGAAATTATCCTTGAGCGCGCACCTATAATACCATCCATTGCATAATTCCACTTCTCAAGATTTTACTTACCATTGTCATCAGTGTGGCCAGTAATACAACTGCATTTTCACGGAGATGCTTTTGAGAATTAAATCCATGGCCTGACAAGAGAAGGGAAATATTCCAGAAGTCGATTTTGAATCCATCATGAAAGAATTGACTACAATTACTTCTAAAATGCCCAAACAATATTATCTATGTCTTCAGAAATTCAGTCCATTAATTCTGACATTTCACCCTTAATTACCCTAGACCCAACTGACAAAAGACTTCACAAAGTCCCTGATTGGGGTCAAGGTGTTTGGTATCTTAAAAAAGGTCACAGACTTGGACAATCATTTTGGCCATGATAACATCCAATTTTAGGATATGCTGAAGAAAGAGAAACGGGAGACATGATGGGATTTGTAGCTGACCTGATCCCTCAACTGCATAGATAGGCTTTGTTGGACCTTTAGAATACCAAAGAGCTCATGTAACATTCCCAAGTGCTTGGAAACATGCAACTGACCTTCCATTGCTGAAGAAACCCTCTACAGACACTTCAACACTTGACAACTACAGATTGATATACTTGCTACCATTCCTGTCATGGTCTTAGAGAAAATCACCAACTGACTGCTCACCAAATACCTCAATGACAAACAACTATTTGATACCACTCAGTCTGCTTTCAGACCCCGCCATGACACAGAAACTGTCATTGATGATATCCATATGACTCTGCACAGAGAAGACACAGTAGCCCTCATCCTCCTGGACATATCTGCAGCATTTGACAGTCTCCTACCTCATCCTCATCCAATGCCTACAAAACTTTGGATTTCAAGGACAAGAACACCAATGGATCTGCTCCTTCTTCACTGAAAGGACCTAGCCAGCCAGCCTGGCACCCTAAACCTCAGAAGCCCATGACCTAATCTGTGGGATTCTGTAAGAATCGTCCATGAGGCAGGCTCTCTTCAATGCATTCATGATCCCTATAGCTAGCATTATCTGCTCTCATGATATCAACATCCTCTCCTATGCCAGTTACACACAACTCATTCTCTCCCACACAGACAAGATGCCCAGTACTTGGATCAAGTTCAGTTCCTGACTGAATGACTGAAATTGTCCACTGGATTAAGACCAACTGTCTAAAGCTGAACACTGACAAGACTGAAAACGGGATCTTTGGGAGGAGCACATCACTGTTGGACTACACCTTTGGACACCCACCACTATTGCCAGAAACCTCAGGATCATCATCCACAGCAAATTCAACATGATCGTCCAAGTCCATGCTGTGGCCATCTCATGCTTCCATACCCTGAAGATGCTGAGGAAGATTTTCAAATGGCTCCCAATCAGCACCTGGAATGCTGTCAAACACACCCTCTACACAAGCAAGCTGGGCTATGGGAACACCCTCTATGCCGGGATCAACAAAAAACTCACCAGAAGGCTGCAGTCCATTCAGAACTTGAGGGTCAGAGTCCCTCTTCACCTCCCATGCCACACTCACTTTCCACCACAGCTGAAGGAGCTCCACTGGCTCCAGATTCACAAACTGTTAGGCTCATGCTCTGTTTCCCCCATCGTGGTTCTCTACTACACATTCCCTGTTTCCCCTTGCATATTCCGTTGCATTGCGCAGCTAGTTCATTCTTATTGTAAAAATATTCATACAGTCATAGTCCAACCCTGAGCTCAAGCACGCTTGTTTGTTATCTCAGCTCGCCACCTATCACATATGTATCATAGTGATGCCACATGTATTGTGTATTGAATTCTACAGTACTATTTTTGGTATTTTCAGTTTTTACTGCACCCCTATTTAAGTTGTATCCCAATGTTTTCAGTGCTTTATTTCAGTTGTATTGCAATGTTTGCAAGGCTGTAGACCCCAGAGTTCTGCGTTACTATTCAGCCGCGTGCCTCGCATACGGAGGTTTGCCGAGATCTTGCGTGATCTCTACAAAACTCGGCCGCCATCTTGGGCAAGTTAAGTATTTAAACCACACCCAGGATCGGAGGCTTTGCTATGTCTTGAAAGACTTCACAATGAAAGGCCGTTTCCTGCCTGCATCAAGGAAAGCCATTCCTGTTCTCTGTGTGGGTCATCAGCCTAAGAGACGGATCACAGGGTATCCCAAAGACTACTTCAGCATGTCAGAAGCATCTCCGGAATTGCACAACCACTTACTTGCATAAAGGGCTGTTCCCTGCGGGCATCATTCATTGTCAATGGCGTGCATCATCTTCTGTACCCTGCTTGACAAACAACATTTACCTGCAACAAAAAAAAGAACATTAAGGTACATACACCTTAGACTTTTGTATATTATATGTAAAAACAATACCCGATCAGAGACCTAAATGTAAAACAACATTTTGAACTCTCATCCCGGACTCTACACAATTACAGATATACTATGTAGCTGACATCGCCGGTAACATTGTAACTATAATTCACAAATTATGTATTAAGGAACATTGTATCTTATGCATAACGCTGTGGGACTCATTTACGAGGCCTGTGACACAGGGCGGCGCAGCAATAGCCTTGCTGCAACACCCTGCATCACCGGGAAAAGGGCAGAAATGCTCCGTTTCTAAAAGGTACAGCACAAATCTGTCCTCACCCCCTGTGCTGGTGCACAAATTGCTGCCATGAGCCTACGCAGTTGCCTGTGTGGTGCCTGCATTGCAGGGATGATTGTTTTTATGGAGGAATGTGACCCTTCCTGCAAAAAACAATCACAAAAGCTGTTTTCCTCTTTCTATGTGTGCTGCACAATGCCCTTAGGTGACTTGTAAATCTGGGAATGCATCAGATTCCTTTGTGTTCCATGGGTATTGTGTGGTAACACTCCAAGCAACACCCATGGAATGCCCATTTCAGGCAGTGTTATGCGTGAAAGGGGTCCATATTTACAAGGCCATGAAAAGTCATGCAAGGTGGCTTTGCGTGGCCTTGCGCCAGGGGAGCATAAAAAAATTATATTGCGGTGGCACAGTATGCTGTTAGGGCCTGTAAGTGAGGCCCTGTGTTTCTTTTATGCTAGACAACTAAGAATTTTTTGATAACCCTGCAGAGAGAAACCACTTTTCCTCAGTGTTCCCTTGTCCCCCTCATCTACAGTTTGCAAGAATAACTCCTGGTGCAAGAATATGCAAGTTGAGTCGCAAGTATTTCGGGATCTTTTGGGTTAGGTTATAAGGGTTGGTGAGTGGCAGGGAATTTTTCTCCCAGGGGAACACAAGTTCTAAAGTCTTTGCCCGTATTCTCATATCACTCACAGGTCGAAAGTTGATATCGGACTATCAGCATCATTCATCAAGGGTCCGTTTCCTCTCTTCTGATCAGGCCTCCCAATTGTGTAGAAACAAAGCTTAACTCGAAGGTATGGTCAGGAGGAGGGATTTGATTCCATATTGCCTGCCCAATGCCCATCACAACTCAAGGTCCGAGACTGCAATGATACTCAACACAAACTTGCATAATTCAAACTATTCACTCACACTTTCAAGGCACTACATAACACTGGCCCACCATACCTCATAAATCACGTCTGTTTTCACAAATTTTGCAAATTTCATTTATCCAACTTCAAAGCTGCCACTGGGTATACAAGCAGGACCCTTAGAACTCACTCTTCAGTTCTCCCCAGAACCTGTGGAGGACACTCAGAAGGCCTGCCTTGTACTTCAAAGGACTGCCCTGCTACTCCCAGAGGACTGCCCTGCTGCTTGAGGCCTGCCTTGAACCCTCTGAAAACTGTGCTGCTGCTTGAGGACTGTATTTGTGCTTCAACCCAGGACAACGAGGGTGACTCCATTGGCTAGTTGACTGGCCTCCTGTTTCGAGCTACAGGGACACAAAATGCTCCATCAACTTGAACCCTGCACCAGGACCCTGCCTGAAATGAGTCCCACCCTCCAAGTGGTGTCCACCTAGTCCTGGATGCTTGGAAGTAGTGCTAAAGGTACCAAATATCCAAAATATAGGATTTACAGCCAAAAACGGATTTGAGAATCGAGAGGAGACCAAGACCTAACTGCTCGCCGATCCACCCAAGTTGCATCACATGTCGGCCTGACATCATGGTAGCTCCTGCTACGTTTTTCTACACAGAAGCAAATCCTGTTCAGCCTCTCCTTGCAGAAGGGGCATCTGGCCAAATGGAGCCCACATTGGCTACAGCCTGCAGTTTCATCCTGCTGGAGATTTTTGACTGCCTAAAAAAAAAAAATTACAAGTTTAATTGCTGCTTGCTTAAGGACGTTCTTCATCTCCTTCAATCAAAAACTCAATTTCTAACACATTTTGAACCCCAAAATTGCTTGCTGCGATTTCTGCCCTCTCCACCTTTAAAGTGAAGGCAGATTCTGTGGGAAGCTTTACAACACAGGAAAACCTCTCCTGGCTCCAGTGTTACAAGTAGCATTCAATCTTACACCTTTGGTCCAAACTCTAATAAATGCATTCATTTCTGATATTTAAGGAACTGACCTATTAGAATGTTTAAGGTATTGTCCAATCCCTTTAACCAATGTCGAAGTCAACTTCTTCGCTAAAATATTGGGAAATAAACTATGTAACTTTATGCCATCCTTCATATGCTCATCTCAAGTAGGCTTCATCCACTGATGATCATCATGAAACTACCTGAGAGCTCTCTTGCACCTTTAGATGCATACAAAGGACCTCCATGTGAAGAGGCTGGATACCTCATTGGATCCGGTGAGAGCCTTCATGAATCTGGAGTGTGGTTATTGTTTCTGATGACTATTATATCTATATATCTCCAACATGATCTGACTGTGAGAATCCCCTATGGCAAATACTGAGGTGGTCATTACAACCCTGGCGGACGGTGTTAAAGCGGCGGTAAGACCGCAAACAGTCTGGCGGTAAAAAGTTTGGAATTATGACCGTGGCGGAAACCGCCAACAAAGACAGCCACTTTAACACTCTGACCGCCACGGCGGTACAGACAAGCAGCGCGGCGGTCACCGCCAACAGACAGGCGGAAGACAATGTACCGTCCATAGTATCACAACCCGCCAATCTGCCACCTTTTCCGGGGCGGATTCTCCGTGGATAAAAACACGGCAGAAACAGTTTCTGCAATGGGAAAACGCTCACCTGAACACATCCCACGAGGAAGGAGGACTCCATGGAGCCTGAACTCCACATCCTACCGGCCCTTGTATTCCTACTCATCTACGAAGACCAACGCCAGCGCCGGCGATGACAACGGTGAGTACTGCACCTATGACATAGGGGAGGCAAAAGTTAGGGACACACACACGCAACACCCCCACCCCCACCCCACCCTCGCATATTACAACACACACACCAAAGCATTTACAAAAATAACATCAACAACCCACAACCCCCCCGGAAGAAAGCAAAGACAAAACGAAATCAGTCCAAACCTTGTAATGTATCAATATACATGTCTAAAAAATATACAGATATATTAGCTAACCATACAAAAGTATATACATTTCGAGAAGTAGTGCAGATATGCACATATAAATGTCCGTGCACCACTAGTCCAAAAATGCATGGGCGAGGCCCACAAAAGATACCTGTCCACACACGGAGAGAACACTGCCGGGGCATCAGATAGAAATACTACACCTCAGGGGGAAGGGAAAGGGGGGCACCTCAGCCGGAGGAGTGCAAACCCAGATCCACGACGGGGCTCCATGCCCACTGTTCCATCCTGGGGAGTGCAAAGCCACAGTCTCTCAAGTCTCTACAGTGGGTGGCTTGCCCACTGTTCCATCCTGGGGAGTGCAAAGCCATAGTCTCTCAAGTCTCTACAGTGGGTGGCTTGCCCACTGTACCATCCTGGGGAGTGCAAAGCCACAGTCTCTCAAGTCTCTACAGTGGGTGGCTTGCCCACTGTTCCATCCTGGGGAGTGCAAAGCCACAGTCTCTCAAGTCTATACAGTGGGTGGCTTGCCCACTGTACCATCCTGGGGAGTGCAAAGCCACAGTTTCCAAAGTAGATAACAGCCTCCACTGGTTCAGGAGGGGGACTGGTGCCCAGACTGGATTAGTCTCCCCGTGGAAGTTCCTGTACCGTCCCTGGCCCACCCGCACATGGGATAACGATGCTTGATGTGGCGGACATTTCATACTTCCCCGGTGCATGCCCTGTTCAGCTGTGCTTTGCCATGGCGGTGTCTGGACTCTTCAGCAGTGCTTTGCCATGGCGGTGTCTGGACTGTTCAGCGGTGCTTTGCCATGGCGGTGTCTGGACTCTTCAGCGGAGCTTTGCCATGGCGGTGTCTGTACTCTTCAGCGGAGCTTTGCCATGGCAGTGTCTGGACTCTTCAGCGGTGCTTTGCCATGGCGGTGTCTGGACTGTTCAGCGGTGCTTTGCCATGGCGGTGTCTGGACTGTTCAGCGGTGCTTTGCCATGGCGGTGTCTGGACTCTTCAGCGGAGCTTTGCCATGGCGGTGTCTGGACTGTTCAGCGGAGCTTTGCCATGGCGGTGTCTGGACTGTTCAGCGGTGCTTTGCCATGCCGGTTCTGGACTGGGCATTGGTGTGTGGCATGACGTTCTCTGGACTGGGCATTGGTGTGTGGCATGACGTTCCCTCATTGCCCAGCGGGGCTGTGGCAGCCGGGCCCCTCCTGGGCACTGACTTCGGCGGGGGTCTCCTGACCAGTGACGGTACTTGGGCCCTCCTGGGCACTGACTCTGGCGGTGGTCTCCTGACCAGTGACGATACTTGGGCCCTCCTGGGCACTGACTCTGGCGGTGGCGGTGGTCTCCTGACCAGTGACGATACTTGGGCCCTCCTGGGCACTGACTCTGGTGGTGGTCTCCTGACCAATGACGGTACTTGGGCCCTCCTGGGCACTGACTCTGGCGGTGGTCTACTGACCAGTGACGATACTTGGGCCCTCCTGGGCACTGACTCTGGCGGTGGCGGTGGTCTCCTGACCAGTGACGATACTTGGGCCCTCCTGGGCACTGACTCTGGCGGTGGTCTCCTGACCAGTGACGGTACTTGGGCACTGACTCTGGCGGTGGCGGTGGTCTCCTGACCAGTGACGATACTTGGGCACTCCTGGGCACTGACTCTGGCTGTGGCGGTGGTCTCCTGATCAGTGACGGTACTTGGGCCCTCCTTGGCAATGACTCTGGCGGTGGTCTCCTGACCAGTGACGACGGTGCTGGCGGTGGCATCCCGACCGCCGGGAAGGATGCCGCCCTTCTCTGCCGTGCTACTCACACTAGGCTGTGCAGACTTCCTCTGGCCCTTTCCCACCTTTGGAGGAGTCACAGCTGACTCTGACATCCACCTGGAACCCCTGTGAGTTGTTTTGCCACCAGGAGTCTTCACAGGGTCCCGTCGGCCACTTTCCAATTTCAGAGCCTTTACAGGGGGCGGGCTGCCAGTGCCTTGGCTCCGGGTCACACTGCCAGTCCTGGTGGCCGGTGCACTCCACACACCTTGAACAGGCACCACTGGTATTGGAGGCTTTTTGGCTGAGGCGCTACGACGGGACTGATGAAGTGGAGGGGGGGGCAAAAAGGTCAACTTTACACAGGGACAGTTTCTGACGAACACTGGGATGGGTAGTTGGAGGGGGTCTGGGAGTGGAGGAAGAGGAGGTGGTTGTAGGAGGTGTCACTTTAGGTGTTTTGGGTGCAGGTGCAGGTACTGGAGGCTGTCGTGAGGTGGATGTATGTTGGGTGTGTGGGTGCCCGCGTTTGTGTACTTTGGGAGGGGGCGTCACAGACACACTGGGAGAGGGACGTGTAAATGGTAGTGGAGGTGGTGAGTGCAAGTGAGCGGGGTGTGGTGCTGGGTGTTCTGGTGCGAGTCCTGGTGCCTGTAGATGTAGTGCATGCAGGTGTAGACGAGACTGGGAGGGAGGAGGAAGACGATGAGGAGGGGGACGCAGTGGAGGCAGTGGATGTTGCTGTGTCTGCACGTGGGTGATGCTTGCGTGTGTGCCTGTGGGTTGTGTGGTGCCTATGTTTGCCTGAGCTACTTATGGGTGTAGAGGTGTGTGCATGCTGGTCTGATGGTGTGCTTGGGATAGGCTGGGGTACAGGGGATTGGGTCTGGGTGGAGGAGGTTGGAGGGGGCAGGCTAGACACAGGGACAATGGCTGCCATCAGTGCTGCGGCCAGAGATTGCAGGGTTCGCTGAAAGGCAGCCTGACCAGAATGAATGCCCTCCAGGAATGCATTACCATGTTGCAACTCCCTTTCTACACCCTGGATGGCATTCACAATGGTAGACTGCCCAACAGTGAGTGACCTGAGGAGGTCAATGGCCTCCTCACTGAGGGCAGCAGGGGTGACTGGGGCAGGGCCTGAGGTGCCTGGGGGGAAGGTGATGCCCACCCTCCTGGGTGAGCGGGCACGGGGCAAACGCTGAGGGGCTGCTGGGAGGGCGGTGCTGGTAGGGGAGGTGGCGGCTGTACCTGTAGAAGTGGGGCGCACAGATGGTGCCGCCACCACAAGGGAGCTCCCATCGTCGGACGAGTCCGTGTCGCTGGTTGGTGATCCGGTGCCCGACGTGAAGCTCCCCTCGCCCTCCGTCCCACTGGTGCATTCAGAGTCCATGGTGTGGCCCTCCAAGGCCATGTGGGATGCAGCTCCCTCGTGCTCCGGTGCCACTGTACACATAAGAACATGGAGAGCACAAATAGGGGGGGGGAGACAGAAGAAAGACAGGTTGAGTGCATGGCATACCGCGACCGTTGGCGGACACTACAGACACCGCAGCCCCCTCCACTATGCCCTAGTCTACCTATGTCTGCCTGGCCTAGGTACACCCACATGACTCCTCCCCCACCCAGACCCATCCACTGCGCGCCAAGTCCGCAAAATGATGTTGTACTCACCCCCTTGTGTCTGCTGTGATGCCCTCAAGCGCCCATCCAACTCAGGGTAGGCCACCGCCAGGATCTGGAACATCAGGGGGGTCATGGGCCGACGGGCACCCCTCCCACGATGGGAGGCCATCCCCAGCTGAGCCTCCGCCGTCTTCTTGTTCCTGCGGCAAATGTCCTACCATCGTTTACGGCAGTGGGTGCCCTGTGTCTGGTGGACCCCCAGGGTCTGGACGTCCTTGGCGATGGCACGCCAGATGTCCTTCTTCTGGTGGGCGCTGACCTACATGACATGCACAAGGGAAGAAGAGAAGTCATTAACAACCGCACCGTCAATGTGCGTGGCCCCCCTCCCTACTCTAGCCATGTGGCACATTCATTCACATGCATTAATGTTCCCTGAACTCTGCCCCCTTCCCTCTTCCAACCAGCCCTCTCCACCCAGGCCTAGCCCATACAACGTGCTCCCAGTGTACTTACCTGTTGGTCTGGAGGACCGTAGAGTAGCGTGTACTGGGGGAGGACCCCGTCTACCAGTTTCTCCAACTCCTGAGCAGTGAAGGCAGGGGCCCTCTCCTCAGACGCAGCAGCCATTGTCGCTTCCAGACCGAGGTCACAGCAGCACTTGCAGTGTAGGTCCTCTCCTGTCGAAGATCAGGTATCTAGTGATAGAACAGATAGAAAATGGCGGTGATGTCCGCGGCGGTGACGTCCGCGGCGGTGCGTATCATCATCGCCGGCGCACTTCCTCATTGGCTCCAGGGACCCATAGGGTCCGATGTAAACCAATGCAGCATTGCGCCGCGGTCTACGACCGCCTACCGCGAAGGTGTGCAACGCCAACGCAGTTACCCCACAATCCCATTGTCCCAGTTTAGAGGTCAGGCAGCCGCCATTTCAGGGGCCCACATGGCTCCATTTACTTCTGCGTCACACATAGCTAGGCCTACACTCAACACACATACAGGAAGGGTTTTGTGTTTGGTGTCGTGTTCTGTGTAACTGTGGGTACATACCTGGAAAAAAGTTGACTCGATCCTCGCTGTTGTCCTTCCTAGGCGCCGTTAGCTGGGACAATTGAGAAGATGGCGGAATCCTCCAGTGTATCGACCGCTGGTGGACCTGTTGACAATGGAGGAGCGACATTTAATCGTGACCTACAGGTTTGACCGTGCCACTATCCAGGAACTATGTACCCAGTTGGAGCCAGACCTGATGTCACCAATCCGGCATCCCACTGGAATCCCCCCTGACGTGCAGGTGCTGTCAGTTCTCCATTTCCTTGCAAGTGGGTCTTTTCAAACAACTGTGGCCATGGCATCAGGGATGTCCCAGCCTATGTTTTCCAACGTGCTGTCCAGAGTGTTGTCTGCCCTGCTGAAACACGTAAGGAGATACATCATATTCCGTGAGGTGGAAGATTTGGCTACAGTGAAAGGTGACTTCTATGCCCTTGGACATATCCCCAACGTCATAGGTGCTATTGATGGGACCCATGTGGCTTTGGTCCCCCCCCACAGGAGTTAACAGGTGTACAGGAACCGGAAGAGTTATCATTCCATGAATGTACAGATGGTCTGTTTGCCAGAACAGTACATCTCGCAGGTAAATGCAATGTTCCCTGGCTCAGTGCATGACGCAACATCCTGCGGAATAGCAGCATCCCTGATGTGATGGGTCAACTCCAGAGGCACCGTGTGTGGCTATTAGGGGACTCTGGTTACCCCAACCTTTCCTGGCTATTGACCCCAGTGAGGAATCCCAGGACCAGGGCAGAGGAACGCTACAATGAGGCCCATGGGCGGGCTAGGAGGGTGATCGAACGCACCTTCGGCCTCCTGAAGGCTAGGTTCAGGTGCCTCCATTTGACAGGTGGTTCCTTATTCTACTCGCCGAAGAAGGTGTGCCTGCTCGATGCTTCACAATCTTGCTTTGCGACGCCAGGTGCCTTTTCTGCAGGAGGATGGTCCAGATGACGGTGCTGTGCCAGCTGTGGAGCCTTTGGACAGTGATGAGGAGGAAGCTGAGGAAGAAGACAACGACAACAGGGAGTCAGTCATACAGCAATATTTCCAGTGACACACAGGTGAGAACATTTTCTTTTTTTAACATGACATTCACTGTCTTACTCTATCTAGTGTGTAATTGAATGGGATTATTTGGTAACTGAGTTGTACCTTTCCATTACGGTTTCACAGGTGTGGTTACCAACGTGTGTCATCTGCATGCATCCTTCAAGGACTTGTGATGTGTGACATTGGTATGTTGCCTTAAAAATTGTAAAAGCATTTTGACACTGTCATTGATCATACATTTTACTAAATCATAGACTGACTCCAGAATGTTTTGTGGTTCAAGGGTGTTTATTTAAGTGCTCAAAAATGGAGGGGGGTTGTAAAATGGTGATGGGTGATGGTGGAGGAATGTCCATGGCATAGTCCAGTCTATTAGTCTCACAGGTGCACTGCCCATCTGGGCATAGGAAGTGGAGCTGGGGCAGTTAAAGTATGGACAGGGTAACAAAGTGGGACGGTGGGGGGACAATCAGGGTGGTGTCATTTCCTGGCGGGGGTCTTGCCATCTTGCTCTGTCCTGTTCCTGGATCTCAGGGACCGCTTGCGTGGTGGTTGTCCGTCTGCAGGGGGTGGGGTGCTAGTGTGGTGGTCATGTGGTGGGGCGTCCTGTCCACTAGCGCCGGCGGAGGTGGTGGGCAGTTCATCGTCCATGCTAGTGTCAGGGGCCCCTTGGAGTGCCACGGTGTCCCTCAAGGTCTGCTGTATGTCCTTCAGCAACCCTACGATGGTGCCCAAGGCGGAGCTGATGGTCCTGAGCTCCTCCCTGAAGCCCAAATACTGTTCCTCCTGCAGGCGCTGGGTCTCCTGAAACTTGACCAGGACCTTCGCCATCGTCTCCTGGGAGTGGTGGTATGCTCCCATGATGGAGGAGAGGGCCTCGTGGAGAGTGGGTTCCCTTGGCCTGTCCGCCCCCTGTCCCACAGCAGCCCTCCCAGTTCCCCTGTGTTCCTGTGCCTCCGTCCCCTGGACCGTTTGCCCACTACCACTGCCCCCAGGTCCCTGTTGTTGTTGGGGTGGTGGGTTATCCTGGGTTGCCTGTAGTGGTGGACACACAGCTGATTGACCTGTCCTGGGTACAGAGGTTTGGGCCCGCTGGGTGGGTGCTGTGCTGGTGTTACCAGAGGGTGGAAGGTCAGTGTTGGGCTGTGCCTGTGCAAGAGGAACCGACTGTCCCGAGGCCCACGATGGTCCGGGCTGGTCATCAGGCTCCAGTAGGGCAGAGCTGCTATCGTCACTGTGTGCCTCTTCTGTGGGTGGAGTGGAGATGTCTGGACCCTCCGGTGTGGTGACGGTCCTTCGAGATCCTGCAGGGGCATAAGAGCATGATTATTGCATGTGTGTGTCTCATGGTGTGCAATGGGTGGGTGAGCGTGTACCCCAGTGCTAACATTCCTGTGTGGGGGCTTGTGTGGTGATGGTTAGGGGGTTGTTCTGGGTATGTGCAGTGAGCATGCTTTGGTGAGGGGTGACCATGCTTAGTTGTGTCATGCAGGGCTTGTTGTTGGGATGTGTGGTTTGTGTTCTTAGTACATTAGTGTGGAGTTGGAGTGATAGGGGAGGGTGTGAGGGTGGGGGTGTGTGATAGCATGCAGGTATGGTGGGGGATCTGATAGTTAAGATTTGACTTACCAGTGTCCATTCCTCCACCGACTCCTCCGAGGCCCTCTGGATGCATGATGGTCAAGACTAGCTCCTCCCATGTTGTTAGTTGTGGGGGAGGAGGTGGGGGTCTGCCGCCAGTCCGCTGTACCGCGATGTTGTGCCTGGAGACCGATGAACGCACCTTCCCCTGTAGGTCGTTCCACCTCTTCCTGATGTCCTCCCGATTTCTTGGGTGCTGTCCCACTGCGTTGACCCTGTCGACTATTCTGTGCCTTAGCTCCATCTTCCTGGCTATGGAGGTGTGCTGCACCTGTGAGCCAAATAGCTGTGGCTCTACCCGTAGGATTTCCTCCACCATGACCCTGAGCTCCTCATCGGAAAAGCGGGGGTGTCTTTGGCGTGCCATGGGGTGCTGTGTGTGATGTGTGAGGTGGTGTATGTGGTGATGAGTGTAGTGATGTGTAGTGGTGTGTGGTGTTTTGTTCGTGGATGTTGTGTGGGTGATGGTGTTGTGTGCCTCTGTGTGGTGGTATTGTCTATTCTGTGCTCTCTCTCTGGCCTTCTTCCTGTATTTTTGGTCGTAAGGGTTGGTGGGTGTGTTTTATATTGTGTTGGGTGTGTGGGAGTGGTGTGTGTATGTGTATCAGGTGTGTGTATTTCGAAATGTCCAATGTGGCTTTGTTTTGGAGATGTGTGTGTATTTTGAGCGCGGCGGTGTGTACCGCCTATGGAATACCGCGGTTGAAAGACCGCCGTGTGGATTTGTGTGTCGTAATAGCATGGGCGTGTTTCTGTTGGCGTGGAGGTGGAGGTTTTGTTTTCGCCAGTTTAACACTGACCTTTGGTGTGGCGGACTTGTGTGGGTGTCTGAGTTTCGGCGGATTCCGAGATGTGGGTCATAATTGCTGTGGCGGAATTCCGCGGCGGTGTATTGGTGGTCCTCTGCACGGCAGTAAGCAGCTTTTACCGCCAATGTTGTAATGACCCCCTGAGTGTGTTAGCGCGTCTGACCTTAATAAGTAAACTTACAAGGGGACGCGTATAGGTCGATGAACCTTTTGACTCGCAATTAAGATGTTCTTACCATAGCTCAAGTACATGCAAATCAATAATCAATAACCAATACAAAATCTCAATAATCAACAATAATCAATAACATTAATAATCAATAGAGTCAGTAATTGTCACGCACCATGACCTTTCAGTAATGAATAACCACACTTTTTTGTAAAAGTTAGAATATTTATTTCCCTATATTAACAATGCTAAGGTCATGTAGATCAATCTCAGAATCAAATGAAACACATAGAGAAACAATACTGGCTGTCCAAAGCAGCAGAAGAAATGTAATCTAATCAAAGCTTGAACTACAACACATTCTAAAGTTACGGTGCAAATTAATAGCAAAGTCAACTGTGTCAAAGTGATTACATACATTTGAATGCAGCAGAGAAATTCATCAAGCAATATTCCCTACTAGCACTATTTCATTAGTGAGGATCCTTAACTAACATCTGATTAGCATCATCATGTTGTGCTTAATGCAAAACAATTTAGCAACACAAATGTGGAAAAACATCTAACTATGACTTTATCAAAACAGTGCAGTTGGTACCTAAAAAAGGAAAAGCAAATATGCATAATAATCAACAGTCTAATTCGTAATACCTATCCTCAGTGTGGATCAGCAAGCAGAGTCAGTCTTCGTCCTCAGGACATCGGTCAGTCAGCAAGGCAATCAGCATTCAGCATCAAATTTCAGAAAACGCAAAGTCTTTAAGCATTAAAGTTAAGCACATCTCTTGTCAGGACGCAGAATGGGCAAGAATGAGCTATCCCTTTCCTGTGCAGATCTGTTAAACTGAAACTAGTAAAACTACTTCCCAAGTCCCTATTGGTCTATTAATCGCATGTTCACACTTTGTCCAATAAAACTAAAACTCCAAATCTATGAATTCTATTACTCTGTTCACATGTCGTTGATTGGTTGTCCTGCAATGTCCTCATTATCCGGCTTGTCAGGTAACAATATTGTTGCAGCTTCTACTCCAGTCAGTATCTCCATTGTTCTCCTCCTGAGAAAGTCAGTCTCACAAACATTAAACACAAAGGGGGTTATTACAACTTTGGAGGAGGTGTTCATCCATCCCAAATGTGACAGATATACCACCAGCCGTATTACGAGTTCCATAGGATATAATGGACTCGTAATACGGCTGGTGGTATATCCGTCACTTTACCGTCACTTTTGGGACGGATTAACACCTCCTCCAAAGTTGTAATAACCCCCAAAATGTTACATTAGCAAGAACAGTATCTTCTGCAGTCAGTTCTCATGGGAAACGATGCTCAGCTACGAGCACATTTAAGCAATGCAGTGGAAAATCACAGTTTAGCTCTCTAGGACAGCCATTTATTAAACATTAAGAAATACAACTTTGGCATGAGGCCTGGCAGATAGGATAAGACCTTCACTAAATTAAGGCCTACAATTAATAAAGCTAGGTCATAATGCATAACCTTTAATATGACATATTACTACATTAATCAAACATATATTTAACATTTCACAGTATTAGACTACTAATAAGTATACTTCATGAACATTGGCGGCCACTCATCGTAATCACATTTTCAAAAGCGTGCATTACTTTTCTACTTTATTATTTTCTACACAAACCCTTTATTCAGAATACATGAACAGTCAATAATAATTTTTATTAATACACCTGTGCTGGCAAGTGTGGTGGTTTTCTCTTCTGAATGATAAAGATTGGTAGAGGCACGAACAACAAATGCCCTTTGCGCCCACCCCCCTTTTTTTCTTATGGTCTTGTTGATTTTAGTCCATCTAATGGAAGAGATTTGCAGGATTTCAGGATACTTCTGGTTGCAGGTCCCATCAAAATGTTCTTGTATATCACATAATATCCGCTCTGTCAGAAATTTATTTTTCAGCATTAATTAGCTGATCCTGCTGCTAGAAACGTTGCTTGAAATGTTGTTTGGGCCATTCCCAATCTAACTCCGGGAATCAACCATACTTGAAACCTAATAGCTTGAGGCCTCCCTCGTGGGAGATGTTCCCGGGTTAGAATGGGTTACCTATAAATGGATCATTCTCTAAAGTCATCAAACACTTTACCAGAACAGTATGGCAAAATACTGTGGGCAAATAATACTCAGTGGATGAACAGTCTTCCCTGGTACTATCCCATGGCAGATTTATGTAAGAAGCAAGATTTATATGCCTGTATTTCAGGATCTCCCATGGCTGATACTCGTCCCTACAAGAACTATAAAGAATAGACCTACTAATCATTCAAAACGCTGGTGATGCAACCCTGCAAACTTATTGGGCATCCATGTGGCTTGAATCATCTCATGTTGAATCATTTCTTATCCCCTCCTGAACTAGTCGCACTAGATGTAGCTGACATTATACACTATGCTGGTTTTAACAGGTCATGTCTCTTTTTACTTCATCGCATATCTTAGCTGCCTGACAGCATCATCTTATAAACAAAACATGCTGCAGCACAAGGCAAAAGACTTTGCAGGCCTATGCATACTAGTTTACATCGATCCTGAGAGATAAACCTGCCCCATGCCATCTTTCTCCTGCTCTAGACTTCACCCAGGTTCCCTTTCTTTCCCCTTATGCTATGCCACCACATTTTTGTTCAAAATAGATGCGTTTATGGAATCTCTGGTCCCTACGTTCCAAATAGGCTAAGCATACGTCGTGTACGACTATAGGATTATCATAATTATGAAACGTATTTAGATATGGTTTCATGTGTTGAACTGCATATCCCTATATGTTATTTGTTTCCAAACGTGCACTGTATATGTCATTATGTTTAAAGATGTGGGCACTCGCTGCCAGTGGCATAACAAAACTTGCGCCCTCCCTGCAAAGTGCATGGAGGGGCCCCGTCAGGACTCACTCCAGAGCTCTCAGGCCAAGGTACTGTGCTGCGAGGGGCCCTTGGAGCTCGGTGGCCCCCCGCACCGCAGGGCTTTTGTTACACCACCGCTTGGTGCCCTTGATTTGTTAATCAGTGCAAGAAATACAAATCTGACGGCCGACTAATCTGTAGACAACTGAGAGACCTACCCTCTTTGGAGAGGTCGTCCTTCGGTATATATGGTCCCATTTCAGTGTTTTAGGTTTATGAAAGAAGGCTGTTTCATTTAGACAGTTGTCTGCATTTCAGGAAACGTTCCGAGCCTACTCCTGAGCTAGTGGTTTGGCGTTTCCTTAGAAAAAAGCATCAGGTTCCTTACTCAACACGACGCCCTTGATTGTTTTGAACAAGTTTATTGAAACTTCATTGCTCATTGGTGGTTTCTCTTCCATCTGTCTATGATCAAACATTTTCCTCTTCGTAAGTCTCTGTTTAATGTTGGCCCTATCTTTTTTCTGTTCAACATTAAGACCAAATTAATGTGAAGCCCCGTTTTATTATCACAGCTTATCTTTCAGTCTTGGGCCATATGGGCCTAGGGGGAGCATGGGCTTGCCCCGTCTCCCCCTGGGCTGATAGGTAGAATCCACCATGCAGGTTTTGGATGTTTGGCTAGTTAGGGTGGAAGGGTGGGAGTAATACAGTGTTTATAAATAAGGGGCAAGGTGCGGGAGGCCTGTTTGGCCGTTTTGTCACACTCAGTATAGTTATTTTTTGGAAGTTGTGCCCTCCCTCCCCTTTTTTGTACAGGGTTTTGCTTTATATTTATGTTATTTATTTATTTATTTATTTTAGTTTGATTCATTTATTTATTTCATTCATGTAGTCAGGTTCTTTAAGCTAAGGATTCCTCGGTCTAAGTTAGGGTGATGTTATATTGCTAAAATGTTTATTTATCGTTTTAATAGGACAGGTCATAGGTTTGTTTAGGTAATGTGCTGTTTCAATTTATGCTGCTGGTAGGCAGGTCTGGTTTAGGCGGGTTTTTACAGACATGCTTTGGGGGGAAAGGTATGGATGCACAAAGATGAGAGGCCAGGGAGTTTTGACAAGGAACAAAAGGGAGGAAAAGGCAAGGATAACTACAAAAGGTGGACAGCAGGACAGATGGGTACTGGATTGGTCGGGTCAAGGTGGGGATGGGAAGGGAGTATTGACGAGGGGTAAGTTTTGTAGAGGGTGGGGGTGGGATTTTAGGACGTTTTATGTATTATTGAGGAGTTTTAGTTTTGTAAGGCTAAATGCCAAGGTTATTTGTTTTATACCAGACCTGTTCTATTAAAGCGGCCTTTTATCCCTAATTGGTGAGTTGTGGTTTGTATGCCGTTTCGCATGTTGGCTTTGGTTTACAAGGCTGGAGGTAGGAAGATAGAGACTGTCACATTGTTGAGCAGAAGGTACTAGCCTGGCCTCCACCATATTTAAGAGGTCAATTAATAATCCTACCAATGCCCTGTTATACTGCTGTTCACTCATAATAGTATCCCTATTGCACACTATTTCTGCCACAGCTGTGTAGTTCCAGTGTAGGCCCATAAGATTACGAGTTTATTATCAGACTCTTGGGGCAGCAGTTTGAAAAAGCTTGGCGTCCATTTTTCCCCACACTAATTTTCAGAAAAGTATTATCTCCGTATATATCAGAAACAATTTTGGGCCCTTTCTTTAGAATGTTAGTGTTGAGGATCCATCCTTGATGCACCATGATTAACCATCCTCCCAATAATTTTCTATGTAAACATGGGAGATCGTTGTATGGTGGAACAAAGCATGTCGTTATCACACATTTTTACAATGCAGACATTACAACGGTGCTACCATTACCATGCATGTTTTTAGAACTCATGTCACTACCATGCATACCTATGGAGATACATTGCAAGTACTTTTACCATGCATACAATTACCACGCACACCAATACAAAGCATGTCATTAAAACGCACAACTCCAAACCCTTAATATATGTTTTTTTAAAGGAAATAAAATATCTATATGTATCTAACAGTCAACCAAGTGAAACTGAACACAATAGTTCAATTCAAGATTAATATGTGTTGCACAATAAAACATAAATTTCAAACACAGTCGTAGTAATGTCAAAAGCACAGCATGTATTACATATGTATCTGATCTGGTGTCCTTTCTCTATTTTCAGTCTATTTGTACAGCCTGTGTCTCATCAAAATGGCTGCTGTTCTAAAATGGAATGAGAAGAACAGTTTTTTTCCACCTCACAAAATATTTATACCTTCAGTCAGATTCTAAACGGCGCCACAAAATAAATTCCAAAATGTACTTTGTTTCAAATTATGGAATTCCACTAAAAAACATATAAATTCAGCTGTCCACCATTTTGTGCTTGGTAGTACACTGACTTCATTGGTGACCCCACGCTGCTGAAGTAGGAGGAGTCAACTGATAGTTTGCTGTGGAGATAGTGCCTCTTACTTACTGAAGTAAAATGGTTACAATAATCACATTTAGAGAAAATTCAAATGATCCCATGTCACAGTAAATACATTGTTTATCTTAAAAAATTGCAGATTTATCAGCGAATATTTGAAGCCTTATGAAATATCAAAGAAAGGCCTGTCGGGGAACCAATGTAAGCTTTAACTATAAACATTTTAAACCCTAATTTCTTTTAATGAAAAAATAGAAAACTGACCTGTTCCTTAAAAAAGGTGCTGGACAATAGGTGGGTACGACATTATCACTACTACTATTATTACTATTCTAACTCCACTGGGGTCATTCCTCAGGAAGGTGGTGGACAGTGACAGGGAACTCATTTACTATTATAACTCCACTGGGAGCATCCCTCTGCGAATGTGCTGGACAGTGACAGGGGCAAATGTTCTATTCTGACTCTGCCAGGGGCATCTCTCAGGGCAGGTGCTTGAGGATCCTGCAGGGAAGGAGCTGGACAGTGGCAGGGGGTTAATTTATTATTCTAACTCCACTGGGGGCATCCCTCAGGGAACGTGCTGGACATCAACAGGGGGCTAAATTACTATTCTAACTTCACCAAGTACTTACCTCAGGGAAGGTGTTGGACAGAAAATGGGGGCAAAATTACTATTCTACCTCCTCAAAGTACTTAACTCGGGGAAGGTGCTGGACAGTGACTGGAGGCAGAATTACTATTATAATTCCGCCAAGCACATATTTCAGAGAAAATGTTCAACAGTGACAAATAGTATTCAAATTTCTGTAAAAACATCACTGCAAAAACATATACAAAAACAGAAAGGCAAGTCAAAAAACATCCCTCAAAAATGTCTTTCTACTCATCTCCAGATATCTTGTTAAAGGACATTTCCTACTTTGACAGAAAGAACATCAAAAGAAGAATTTAAATAAAAAACACTCAAAATTCATGAATTGTATCCAACAAAACTCCAGTTACAAATGGAGCTACCTTTTTTCCTCAAATAATTATATTTCCTTCCACAGCAAAAAAGCTACAAAACAATGAAACGTTTCTAACAGGGAATCTAAATATTTTCTTCTCTCAAAAATGTGTCAGGAATTACAAATAATTTTATCTTTATCTTAGCATGCTAAAAACGTGTAAAAAAACCATTTCTTTAACAATTATGTACATTTTGTTAAAAAAATCAGTCCTCATAAGTCAAATAAGTTTCTTTTTAGGGGTCAAATCCTAACTCAGCTTTTTCCTACAGAGTATAGCAAAAGACATAGAAGTATAGTTTACATAAAGTCAGGAAGCGGGCTAATAATAACACAAAGAACGTTTTAATTTAATTTACAGATTGGAAGTAAAACACTTAATGAGGTGATAAGGTGTGATCGTGGCAGTCCAACCATCATGTCTCAGGAGCTGGAAACAGAGAGAATAAGGGGAGTGGAAGTGGAAGTCAAGACAGCACATGCAACTGCAACAGCATACATCTAGATGAAGTAGCTTCAAGGTACACACAGCACACTCGCCTGCAATACCTTTGGCTCAGGTACCAGGCGTCCAAGCTCTCTCCCAGCACCATGATATACGGGTAACCAAGACATTGAACACGGGGGACCTGTACTCGTGCTCTAAAGCAAGCACTTTTGCAGAGCTCGTTTCTGCCGGTATCATGCAACCTGGGGCCTTCTTAACATTTAATGCCATTAACAAACTTCTACAAAACTTTTGGGGGCGCAACCTAAATGAACCCGACGAATCCCCTCTACTCACCTCATTACTCACTAAAGGAAATATAAAGGGCAGCATTACTAAATTATATAAAATACTCCTAACAGATACCTGTACTGCTCTGACCCAAGTTAAAAGCCGCTGGGATGGGGTCCTCCCCACACCAGTCGACCAGAAGTCCTGGAAAGCTGCCCTTACCACGATTAAAACTGTATCCCGTAACGTTAGACTAAGATATACCCAATTCAATTATATTCATCAAGCATATCTATCTCCGTCCCGTATCAACGAAATATACCCAAACTCTAAACCAGAATGCCCTAGATGTGCTACCCCTGCTGCAAATTTCTACCATATGGTTTGGGAATGCCGCGCAATACATACTGGCTGGTGCCGCATCACCGAGACAGTTGCAGATATAATAGAAAACACGCTTCCTCCCACACCAGAATCCTGCTTGCTGGGCATACGTCGCCGGGGCAAGAATGAAAAACATACTCACAAGTTTATAGATCTTGCGTTTGTAATATACAAACGATTGATCGCTACACACTGGAAGGCCCCTAATGCCCCACCCTATCACGCTTGGCTTGCAGCCTTACACAGCTCCACACTAGCGGAGGCCCACACTCTAAAACAGCTGCAACTCAGAGGCCAGATACAAGAGGGTGCCGAACACTGGGACCACTTTGTAGTACAAATAGAGTCTAGAGATGATAAATACCCCCCTTGAAATACGTGACATGAACAAAACAGCCTGTAAGTAAATACTAAGCAATCACGAAAAAAAAACAAACAAAAAAAAAACATATCACACCTGACGTAGTACCTTAACTAACCTTGCCATATCAGCCCGAAAATGTACAGTTGGATAATAAGCGCAACTTCACCCAGACATGAACACACAAATTGACAGAAGAGGCCGATGCCCTGTTACCCCTGCCCTCGCCCCAATACAAACCATATAACATGCAAACAAGCACTAACATACCTCATGCCTATATAGCTGAATGTTACCGTAGTCACTTAGAATACTATTAAATATACTTAAGTAAAACTATAGATATGCCTACTGCTATTGTTCTAAATTGTTTCAAGTTAAGTTGTATGTCAGTACATTAAAAATGTAACCGTACTGTATGGGAATTACAAGTACGTGCAGAGGCACATGACAAGGGAACATTTTTTATTCTCTTACTAATTCGAGTGACATGTACGGTTATTCGTGTGATGTGTTTAATAAACAGATTTAAAAAAAAAAAAAAAAAAAAAAAAGTACACACAGCACAATTGACACATGCACAGCCAAATGCAAAGGAAACTAGCAGAATTGAACACCCTCCATGTCTGCACAAACAAAACTCTAACTCCCGCACATGAGACAAATGTAAAATCCATATCAGGGAGACAAGTCTAACACACAACACTCTGTCATTGAACAACATAAGACGAAATACTTACCATATCAAACAGAACACAATACAATGATACCACAATTGCATTAACACAACATATCCTTACAGTAAACATCTACCTTTGTCTTGGGTGACACCAGCACTGCCCACAAAGTCAGATATTTCAAACAACATCAAGGAGGCTGAAATTAATCAGGAACAGCATAAAGGTAGAAAAGGAATTTCAGGACTAATGTTTATCCAAAAACAACTGTTTGGGTTTATTCATAACCAAATCTAAACTGTCCAAGGCCATTGGCTAGTCCAGCAGTCTTTCAGTGCACAGGACGTACTGTGCCCAGACTTGACTGCTATTACTGCTAAGTAACCTCCACAGCAAAGGGGATCAAGTGGGCAGGCAAGCACCGCAGGGGTCATCCTTGGGTGGAGGTAGTGGGTTGGATTTGGGATGGGTGGGTTTGTATTTGGGAGGGGTAGACCCTTTCTTAGGAGAGGTGGGCTTCTTCTTGGGGTGGAGGTGTATGGGTGCCTGGGGGAGGGGGGCAGGTGTGACAGGGGAGGACTTAGATGTGGAAGGGATGGGTTGGGATGTGGATCATGGCCTCTTGGGTTTGGGATGGGGATGGACCAGGGGAAAGGGAAAGGTCGAAATGGAAACTTTCCTTTAGAACACGGGGATGGTCATCAGAAGGGGTTCGGTATTTGGGGGTTGAGGGAGTGGTTGTCTGGTGAGTCAGTGTTGATGTCTTGGGTGTGTGTATGTGTGAGGTGTGCTTATGTGTGGGTGGCGTCTGTTGCATGTTTGAGTGTGGGTGTTTGCATGTCTTGTGGGGCTGGGAGGTGGAGGTGCTGGGTGATGTGAGAGTGGTGGATGTGTGTGTGTCTGGGGTGGAGTCTGCAGGTATGCTTCCAGTGGTGGATGTGGGTGTTTGTTGGGGTAGTGTCTGCAGGTACAGCAGATATGGTGGATGTCTCTGTGTCGGTTGAGGTGGCATCTGCGGGTTTGGTGGGTGTGGTGGGTGTGGTGGATGTCTGTGTGTCTGTTGTGCTGGTGTCTGTGGGTTTGCTGGGTGTGGTGGGTCTGTCAGTGCCTTTTGTGCTAGTGCCTGTGGGTTTGCTTGATGTGGTGTGTGGGCCTGTGCAGGTGGTGGGGGTCTCTGGGGAAGTGGTGGCTGATGTTGTGTGTGTGTGGGTGTATGTTGAGTACTTGTGTGCTGGTGTGTTTTGTGGTGTTTGTGTTTATGTGTGCTGATTTTGTGTGTTGAGGTGGATGCACTTGGATCTGGCTGTGTGCTTGAGATAGGTAGGGGAATGGGGGATTTGGATTGGGAAACAGGAGGTGGAGGTGGAACGGAATGTGTGGGGTGTGGAGCTTGAAAAGATCTCTCTAAGCCAGACACCACACTATGGCCCTCATTACAACCCTGGCGGTAGGTGATAAAGTGCCAGTAATACCATCAACAGGCTGGCGGTAACTACTGCCAAATTATGACCATGGCGGTGAGAACTCAGATAGACAGCCACTTTACCACACTGACCGCCAGGGCAGAAACATCAGCCACCACGGCAGTAGCCACCTATAGCCCACCATATTAAAAGACACAAATCCGCCACCTTTTCCGGGGCTGTACCAACGACATCAAAAGCCTGGTGGAAACAGACCTCAGAAGGGAAAGGACTCACCTTTGGAGACACAGGGAACAACCATGTCACCATGAACTTCAGATCTTCCCAACGATTTTCTACATCCTGCTCTACCACGAACACCAACGACGGCGAAGATGACCACAGTGAGTACAGCCGCCTAGCACACAGGGGGGTGGCAGGAAAAAGAGAGTGACACACACATGCACAACACCCACCCCCAACACCATACACACAATCAGATGCAGTAAGAAAAAATATATTGGCACAGTACCCCTCAGGAATAATGCAAGGACAACAGGAATTGATGAAAGTGAGTGTAATAATATAAATACAGTAGAAAAATGAAAATTCAATCTAATGGTATATACGTGGGCCACAGGCCAAAGTACAAGGCCCCACTTGTCACCTGCGGCAACACGGAGAGAACACTGCAAGGGCATCAGTTGGAAAATAGGCAGGCACCTCAGGGGGACGGGGAACAGGGGGGCACCTCAGCCGGCAGATGGAACAACACCACTGGCCTTGGAGGGGGCAACATGCCCTGTGCTTGGTCCTGGGGAGTGCAAGGCCACAGTCTCTCAAGTGGGTGACTTGCTCACTGGTTCTGGAGGGGGCATTGTGCCCTGTGCTTAGTTTTGGGGAGTGCAAGGCCGCGGTCTTTCGAGTGGGTGACTTGCCCACTGGTCCTGGAGGGGGCATCGTGCCCTGTGCATCTGATCCTGGGGAGGATGGGGTGAGTGGGTGTCAGACCCACTGGTTCTGGAGGGGGCATCATGCCCTGTGCTTCTGATCCTGGGGAGGATGGGGTGAGTGGGTGTCATACCCACTGGTTCTGGAGGGGGCATTGTGCCCTGTGCTTCTGATCCTGGGGAGTGCAAGGTGACAGTCTCTCAGCTGGGTGCCATTCCCACAGGCTTTGCAGGGGGCAGGCCACACAGCAGCCCATGGAGGCAGGACTACAGACCATCCGCCGGCAGTGATGGCTGCTCAGTGGTGGTGCTGCTGATGCTGTTGGTGGTTGTGGGGGAGGCTCCAGCCCATCCCCTGCAGCCTCGGACGGCTGCCCACTGCTGGTGGTGGTGCTGCTGCTGGTGGTTGTGGGGGGAGGCTCCAGCCCATCCCCTGCAGCCTCGGACGGCTGCCCGCTGCTGGTGGTGGTGGTGCTGCAGATGCTGCTGGTGGTTGTGGGGGGAGGCTCCAGCCCATCCCCTGCAGCCTCGGACGGCTGCCCACTGCTGGTGGTAGTGGTGCTGCTGCTGCTATTGCTGCTGGTCATTGTGGGGGGAAGCTCCAGCCCATCCCCTGTAGCCTCGGACGGCTGCGCAACCATGGTTGGTGGTGGGGGCTCCGACTGAGTCCCTGCACCAGGACCCTAGTCCTTTCTGCCTGCTGGCCCCTTGCTCTTCCTGGCAGCAGCTGGGGATGGCTCCTTGCCCTTCCGGGCAGCACTTGGGACAGGCTCCTTGCCCTACCGGGCAGCACTTGGGGGCAGGCTCTTTGCCTTTCCGGGCAGCACTTGGGGCAGGCTCCTTGCCCTTCCTGGCAGCAGCTGGGGATGGCTCCGTGCCCTTCCGGGCAGCACTTGGGGCAGGCACCCTTAACTTGAGGCTGCCTGGTGCGCTGGATCCTTTCCCACCACGAGTGGGTGTGGAGACTAATGGTCCCGGGGACTGAGTGGCTGAGGTGCTTGTCTGGGTTTTTGCTACCCTGGGCAGACTTGAAGGACTGGGGGAGGGGTAGGGAATAGGTCAATGGTGGAGAGGAAAAGCTTCTTAGGGACATTGGGGTGGGGAGAGTGAGAAGGTTTGAGAGTGGAGGAAGAGGGAGTGGTTGAGGGAGGTGTTTGTCTGCTGTGTTTGGGTGCAGGTAAATGGGCTGGATGCTGTTGTGAGGTGGATGGCTGTTGGGTGTCTGAGTGCTTGAGTTTGTGTACCTTGGGAGGGGGGACTGACACAGCAGGAGAGGACACAGGGGTCATGTGCATGGCTGTTGTGGTGGTGTCTGCCAGTGAGGTGTGTGGTCTGCTAGGTGTGGTGGTGATGGCGGTAGTGGATGAGGATGTAGTGCATGCAGGTGTGAGTGTAGATGCAACTGGGAGGGAAGTGGAGGAGGAGGAGGGGGACACAGTGGAGGCAGTGGATGTTGGTATGTCTGCATCTGGATGGTGTTTGTGTGAATGCCTGTAGGATGATGTGTGGTACTTGTGTTTGCCTGTGCCACTCTTGTATGTTGTCCTGTGTGCATGCTCGTCTGCCTGTGTGCTTGGGATAGGTTGGGGTTGAGGTGAATGGAAGTTGGAGGGGGAGACGGTGGAAACAGGGACATTGGCTGCCATCAGAGAGGAGACCAGAGCCTGGATTGATCTCAGATGTGCCGCCAAGCCAGTGTGAATGCCCTCCAGCCAGAAATGCATTTGTCTGTTACATTTGGGCAGCCAGTCTCTGGATGGCATTCACAATGGTTGACTGCCCTACAGAGATGGATCACAGGAGGTCAATAGCCTCCTCACTCAGGGCAGCGGGGCTAACTGGGGCAGGGTCTGAAGTGCCTGGGGCGAAGGAGATGCCCACCCTCCTGGGTGAGTGGCCACAGGCAACTCGATGAGGGGCTGCTGGGAGGGCGGTGCTGGTATGGGGGCTGGCAGCTGTACCTGAAGCTGGGGTGGTCACTGAAGTGTCCGCCACCACCAGGGAGCTTCCATTGGAGGAGGTATCTGTGTCTGAACTGTCCCCTCCAGTCTCCACCATGGTGCTCCTCTCGCCCTTCGTCCCAATGGTGCCCTCACCGTCGGTGGACTCTACCTCCTGGGTCCTGGTGGATGCAGCTCCCTCCGTCGACAGTGCCTCTGCTCTTCCACCAGATGATGCTAATGCACATAAGGACAAGATGACAAAACAAAAAGGGGGGGGGAGAGACAAAGGATACACTGGGTCAATGGCTGCACCAACACCACCGCTGGCTTACACACCACCGTCACACCCAGGGAACAGCCCTACGCACTATGCAATGCACTACCAGTAATAATGCTAGCCACCAGGGCATGGGGAGGGGCGCATACTGCCAACTGCAGCACACCTGGGACCCACACAGCCCTGACCAGCAGTGGATGCCTACAAGGTAGGTAGCATGATTATCACTTCAGAACCCTGTCCAACATGGGACCTACCCTGCAATGTCAGGCCTGGCCTAGGGGTACCCACTGACACACATCCCCCACCCGGGTACCCCCCTACCATGCGTAAGTTGTAAAGATGGGAACTGTACTCACCCCGTGTGGCTGCTGTGATGCCCTCAAGCGCACATCGAGCTCTGGATAGGCCATCGCCAGTATGCGGGCCATCAGGGGGGTCATGGTTTGACGGGCACCCCTTCCTTGTTGGGAGGCCATCCCCAGTTGGGCCTCTGCCGTCTTCCATGCCCAGGTCCTCCCACCGGTTCCGACAGTGGGTGCTCCGCCTGCCGTAGACCCTCTGGGTCCGTACGGCCTTGGCGATGGCATGACATATACCCTTCTTTTGATGGCCGCTGACCTGCAGAGAAAAACACACATGAAAAGATATCAGTCAGACCGTCCTGCCTGTTACCCTTATAGCCTACCATACCCCTTCACATCGCTATTTGCACACACACAGGGCCCAACACACAAGTTGCACGATGTCCAGGGGACATCCACCAACCCCCCCCTACACGATGCCTTCACACACACCACTCCATGCATTCATGCCCCATGCATCATGCTCACAGTGTACTCACCTGTTGGTCTGGAGGCCCATACAGCAGTCCGTACTGGGTAGGACCCCATCCACCAGTCGCTCCAACTCCGCTGAGGTGAAGGCAGGGGCCCTTTCCCTAATCACATGGGCCATGGTAGGTTCCAGACACAGGTCACAGCAGAACATGCAGTGTAGATCCTGTCCTGTTGAAGGTCAAGTAGCAAGTAAGTGATCAGATAGAAAATGGCAGTTACGTCCACTGCGGTGCATACCGTCACCGTTGGCATACATCACCATTGGCCACTGTACCACATAGGGCCCAATAATAACCAATGAGGAGTTGCACTGCGGATCCCGACCGCCTCCCGCAACGGCACACAACGTCAGTGGAATTAACTTACTTCTACCTGTCCCTCCACACAGGACAGACGGACGTCATTTCGGGGGGGCGGAGCAGGCCCTGGAGGATAACTGCGTCACAGTTTAAAATTGGACATACAAGAAAAATGCCACTTATACATTAAAAATTAACATCATGCATTGTACTGTTGAGGCTTCGATGTACAGTTTGTGACCGGCTCCTCTTTTGCTACCGCTGCGGATGAATAGGAGATGGAGACATACCCCGTGTACAGAGCCCTGGTGGACTTGGCAACAATGGAGGACAGGCACATTATCCTCACCTATAGACTTGACAGGGCCACAATCACAGAGCTGTGTGCCCAGTTTAAGCCTGACCTAATATCTGCAATCCATCACCCCACTGGGACCCCCCTTCTTGTGCAAGTCCTGTCTGTGCTCCATTTCTTGGCAACTGGTTCTTTCCAAGTGACAGTGGGCTTGGCAGCAGGAATGTCACAGCCAATGTTCTCAATAGTGCTGACCAGAGTGTTGTCTGCCCTGATTAAATAAATGTGCAGCTACATTGTTTTCCCCCAGGTGGAGGATTTGGCCACAGTGAAAGCTGACATCTATGCAATGGGACATATCCCCAACATCATGGGGGCAATTGATGGTGCACATATTGCATTTGTTCTCCCCCGGCAAAATTCGCAGGTGTTCATAAATCAAAAGAGTTTTCACTCAATGATTGTCCAGATAGTGTGCTTGGCTGACCAGTACATCTCCTATGTCAATGCTAAGTATCCTGGGTCGGTGCATGATGCCTTTATCCTGGAGAATAGCAGCATTTTAAATGTGATGGGCCAACTACAGAGGCACAGGGTGTGGCTAATAGGTGAGCCCTGGTTCCCACACAATAGATGTTGGGGTATGGGTATGGTGTGGGCCATATGGGATAGTGTGTGGGTAAATGTTGTCCCCCGATATTTGCAGGTGACTCTGGTTACCAAACCTATCATGACTACTGACCCCTGTGAGGAATCCCAGGACAAAGGCAGAAGAACTTTACAATGAGGCACATCCCTGGTGGTCTAGTGGTGCCGTAAGTATTGTCCATCTGTTTGCCTAGTGTCTGTTTTTCACTGTTTTTCACTGTTTCTCTGTTTTCTTGTTCTGTTTCTATTTTTTGTACCTTTTTCACTGTTTCTCTATTTTCTTGCTCTGTTTCTATTTCTTGTGCCTTATCTTAGCTTCCCCCGTGGTTCTCCTGCCGCTGAGTCCCCCACGGCCCGCCCCCCTCGCGCACCCATTCGGGCTTCCCTCCCACCTTCCAGCTGTTCCTCCCTCCCACCTCCCCCTCTTAATGGCGTCCGCTGTGCGGTGAGGAGAACAAGCCTTGACCTGTTTTTGAGGTCAGGAGAAGCTCCCTGCGCCGCACAGCTCCACCGTTGTGCCTGAGTCCCTCTTCCCACCCTCGCAGCTGCTACTGCGAGTTCGAGGCACTCCTCCACCCGCAGGCCCCCGTCTGCGTCTCACTGGTCTAGTGGTGCGGTAAGTATTGTCTGTCTGTTTGCCCTGTGTCTGTTTTTCACTGTTTCTCTGTCTTCTTGCTCTGTTTCTATTTGCTGTGCCTTTTTCACTGTTTCTCTATTTTCTTGCTCTGTTTCTATTTTTTGTGCCTTTTTCACTGTTTCTCTATTTTCTTGCTCTGTTTCTATTTCTTGTGCCTTATCTCAGCTTCCCCCGTGATTCTCCTGCCGCTGCATCCCCCGCGGGCCTACCCCCCTTGCGCACCCATTCGCGCTTCCCTCTCACCTCTCCCTCAAAATGGCGCCCACTGGCGCGCCGGAGGTGTGCCAGAGGCAAGCCCGTCTGCGCGCGTCCGCGCCCAGCGCCAGTCCCCCTGGCCTCCGAGATCCCCCCGGCACCAGACGCCACTACGACGCCAACGCCCTCCACACCCTCAACACCGGCCACTTTACCACCTACATTCCAGGCCTCCCCAAGCTCGCCCATGGACCCTTCTCCTGCCGGAGCTGCAACTTCTCCACCCTCTGAGCTACCACCTCACCCGCCAGAACCAGACGCAACCACCTCAGGTGCATCCTTCTCAACACCCGCTCCGTCCACAAGCATGCCATCGAGCTCTGGGACCTTCTTTACTCCTCCTCCCCGGACATCGCATTGCTGTCAGAGACCTGGATGAACCCATCCTCAGCTCCCGACATTGCCATAGCCATCCCAGATGGCTACAGAATCACCCGCAGAGACCGCACCAACAGAACGGGAGGAGGGATCGCCATCATCCACAGGAACACCATCAGAATCTCAACCAACACGGAAGACACCCTCAGCACCGCCGAACACATGCACTTCCAAATCCACATCAACCCCAAGACCACCCTCAGGGGTACCCTCATCTACAGACCCCCCCGGACCTCGACCTCAGGTCAGTGACTCCATCGCCGAAGTCATCAGCACTCAAGCCACCACAGACTAGATCCTCCTCAGGGACCTGATCTTCCACCTCGAAAATACCAATGACAGTAACTCGATCGCCCTGCTCGCCAACCTCGCCAACCTTGGACTCAATCAACTCGTCACATCTCCCACCCACTCCACCGGACACATGCTCAACCCCATCTTCTCCGCCAGCAAACACATTGCCTTCAGCCACGCCACCGAACTCCACTGGACCGACCACCGCTGCGTCCACTTCACCTTCAATAAACCCACCATCCACTACCACCCGCAACTGATCCCCCGCCGCAGGTGGAACAAGATCACCAACGACCTGCTGATCTCTGCCCAAGCCCCACCAGCTGACTCCACTGATGCTGACACAGCCGCCTGCAACCTCAGGCAATAGATCGGCGACTGCGCCAACACTCTCGTCCCGTTCAAGAAACCCTCTCACAACTGCGCCATCAGAAAGGCCACCTGGTTTGCCACCGACCTCCGGACCTCCAAACAGGCCTGCCGCAAACTTGAGAGGAAGTGGCACCAGGAACAGACACCAGCCACCCACACAGCCCTCAAGAACGCCTTCCACAAGCACCACCAACGCACACAACAGCAGAGAGCTCTTCAACATCGTGAAGGAACTCTCCAACCCCAGTTCCAACACCAATGATATCCCACCTTCACAAGACCTCTGCGACTCCCTCGCCACCTTCTTTCACCGCAAGATCACAGACATCTACGACAGCTTCAACAACAAAACCCCACCAGCAGCCACCAGCACCTCCGACTCATCACCCCCCAACCACACCAACCTCCTGCTCTCTTGGATACACGTCAACAATGCTGACACCATCAAAGTAATGAACGCTATTCATTCCGGCTCTCCATCTTACCCCTGCCCGCACTACATCTACAACAGAGTGAGCTCCGGGGGCTGGGCGGGGGCGTGGCTGGGAACAATGGCGGCCGTCTGAGGAGCCTGTAGCGGAGGACGCCGCTACTAAAAAGATAATGTGAAAGCAATGTAATCCTTAATGTGGGCTCGCAGCGTTTGGAGAGCGTGATTGAAGGGGTTTGTTTTTCCCCGTTTCTCGATCCGGCGGGGCTGCATCGGATGAAGGAGCTGGCGGGGAGACAGCACTTCTGGGAGCACGGAGCTGCTCCGTTGCTGAGTGCCTCCCTGAAACTCAACCGGGTCAGAGAGGCAGCAGCTCGTGTTTCCCTCTGGGGGAATCAAGGCAGAGCCAGCACAAGTGTGGATATTGGTGGAAGCAAGAAGAACAGGTGCTTCAGGATTGTTCAGCAGGCTGAGGACTTTGGGACTTTTGAGTCTGGTAGGAAGGCATCAAGACTGGAGAGCTCTTTTCAGGCTTATGTTATAAATGCTGTAGAAACTTTGTTAGAACTTATGGTGGACAGGGTAAAGGGGCAGGTGGGGTTTGGGAAAGAAGGGGGGAAGGTGGCATTTAAAAATTGTGTTGGTCAAGTAGCGTATTCTCTCCGTAGCGCTAAGAAAAGTAAGAAAAAAGTTGAAATTGAAAGTCAGGTCCCCCGCCTCAGAAATCGTTTTTTGTGAGAAATAAAGTAGAGCAAGATAATAGTTCTGTTGGGAGGCAACTAGATGCAAAGAGCATCGGTCGGCTGAGTTACAGGAGAGCTTGTGTCACCCCTTCAGTTGAGTCTTATTTTTTATTACTGCCAGGCACCCCCAGGGTGTTAGCCGGAGGTGCGAATACGCAAGAGTTGGACAAAATGGACAGATTAGAGTTTGTCGCTAGTCCAGAGGGCAGAGGCTCAGACCTCCGGGTTGATGGGGGAAGTGTGTTACAGCACCCTCTTCCAGTGAATTCCATAGAGAGGCAAGCAGAAGCGAATGTAGTGCAGGTTTCCCAACCTGTAGGACAGGATCAAGGGCAATCAATTGTGAATATGTTAAAAGCATTATCTATGGCACTGAAGAGTGGCTTTGAGACATCTAATGCCAATCAGGTGGAGATAAGGGGTCTCTGTGAAGATTTGGGGAAGAAAACGGATGATTTGGCAGGTCATACTGCCGCTTTGGAGGAGGAAGTGGGGGAGTTAAGAGTGGCGGTGGAAGAAAATAAGGAGCAGGTACGATATTTAAAAGAAGGAGAAACAGTGGTGATGGCTAAAATGGAATCCCTGGAAAATAATCTGAGGAGGAATAATTCGAGGTTTCTCAGGGTCCCGGAAGGGCTGGAAGAAGGTGACTTAAAAGGGTTTATGGCACGTCTGATAAAGCAAGAGGTGAATGTGGAAACATCAGAGGAAGACATTGTTAAAGATATTCAAAGGGTGCACGGGTTCCGGCTAAAATGCCTCCCATCAGGGTCAGACCAAGGAAAATCTTAGTTTATTTTCAGACATACTCCTTGAAGGAACATATTCTCACCCAGGCGCTAAAAAAGAAATTGTTGATGGTAAACAGATCCCCTTTTGAAATCAGGTCAGACCTGGCGGCCGTAACTTTGAATAAACAGTGGGAGCTGGGAAAAAGAATAGATATTCTGGAAAAACTGGGGGTTACAGCTCAGTTGAGATTTCCTGCGTCTCTAAAAGTTATGGTAAATAATAAGATGTGTAATTTTACAGACTGGAAGGAGGTGGACGAGTTGATTATGAAAATTGAGAAAGAGGACAGGAATGAGGCAGGTCTAGCCTAAGATTGGAGTGTTCCCCCGGTAGGGAGGTATTGTGGGTAAGGTTCTAACTTAGGAGCGGTGATCCTCCTCTGACCTAGGTCAGGTCAATGTTTGGGTGGGTTCCCAGGGGAGGAGGGGGATTGGGTGGGGGCAGGAGGAGGGTGGAGGGGGCACTGGGTGGGGTGTATAATAGTGGAAAATAAGATTATTTTGGGAGTAAGAAGTTTGGGGGGAAAGGGAGGGGGGGCGGAGATGGTGAGCACTGGGTGGGGAGTATATTATGGGATACAATGATCCTCAATGTGGCATGTGGACCTGGGGGGTGGGGGAGGGAGGGGGTGGAGTGGAAGAAGGTAGGCGGTTTGGATGTCGGAAAATGGCAATGAAGAACTTGAGACTCCTGTCCTGGAATGTAAATGGTCTCAGGGTAAAGAGTAGGCAGAAAAGGTTGGTGCAATATTTGAGAGATGTCCCGTTCGACGTCTTGATTTTACAAGAGACTCATCTTTCCAGGGAGGAATGTTTTGAAGTTTTTAAGACATGCGGGTGGGTCCAGCAGAAAGCCAGTTCAAATTGTTTAAGTGGTAGTAGAGGAGTGGCTGTTCTAATTAAGAAACATGGCAGTATTACTTTTCTGGAAGACCCCATAGATAACTCGGGGAGGTGGGTGGTGGGAAAGCTGTCTGCTTTTGAACATCGCTTTACCTTGGTAGGATATTACAGTCCTAACAGGGCTGATGTAGGTCCTTTAAGGGAACTCTCAGATTCTCTTTTACAATATTTAGATCCAGTTATATGGTCAGGTGATTTCAATGTCGTTTTGAATTACGAATTAGATAGATCAGCGGGTAGTAGGTCCAAAGTATACAGAGAAAATGCAGGGTCAGCTTCGGGTAATGATGTCCCAATGGGGGTTATATGATGTTTGGAGGGATAAAAGAGCGTCAGAGAGAGGTTACTCTTATTATAATAAGAAGTATCGGCATCAGTCCAGAATTGACTATTTCCTGTTGCATATGGGTTTGAGGGACTTTATTGAATCAGTAGTACATATTGGGGCCCATTTATCAGATCACTCAGCGGTTAGCTTAGTTCTTAGGTTGCCAACAAAAAGGAGGGAAAATAGGTGGACTCTAGATAGAACCTTGCTTCTGGAGGATGAGGTGGCTATGGAATTGCGGGCGGATTCAGAGGAATCTTTTAGGATAAACTTGGGTTCAGCTCCCTTAGCAATAGTTTGGGATACATTTAAGGCCTTTTTGAGGGGATATCTGATTAGGAATGCTGCATATAGGAGGAAATTATATAATGAAGAAATAAGTAGGTTGGAGACTCAAATACAACAGTGTGAGCAGGGAATGTTAAGTAAGGAGCAGTATGAAGAGTTGGACAACTTTGTTAAGCAACATCAGACAGCTAGTTTGGAGTTGGCAGCTCTTTTGTATCGCAGGGTTAGATTGAGATGTGAGGCTAATAGGGTGATGCATTTCGAGTATAGTGAGAATAGCAGTAAATTGTTGGCTTGGAAGATAAAGGGCCTGATTCTAAGCTTGGCGGGCGGCGGGAGCCGCCCGCCAAGCGGGAACCGCCAGAAGACCGTACCGCGGTCAAAAGACCGCGGCGGTCATTCTGGGTTTCCCACTGGGCTGGCGGGCAACCGCCAAAAGTCCGCCCGCCAGCCCAGTGGGAAACACCCTTCCCACGAGGAAGCCGGCTCCGAATGGAGCCGGCGGAGTGGGAAGGTGCGACGGGTGCAGTTGCACCCATCGCGAGTTTCAGTGTCTGCAAAGCAGACACTGAAATTCTTTGTGGGGCCCTCTTACAGGGGCCCCTGCAGTGCCCATGCCATTGGCATGGGCACTGCAGGGGCCCCCAGGGGCCCCACGACACCCCATACCGCCATCCTGTTCCTGGCGGGCGACCCGCCAGGAACAGGATGGTGGTATGGGGTGTCAGAATCCCCATGGCGGCGCAGCAAGCTGCGCCGCCATGGCGGATTCCCATGGGCAGCGGAAAGTCGGCGGTACACCGCCGGCTTTCCGCTTCTGGCCGCGGCTGTACCGCCGCGGTCAGAATGCCCGGCGGAGCACCGCCAGCCTGTTGGCGGTGCTACCGCCGACCCCGGCCCTGGCGGTATTTACCGCCAGGGTCAGAATGACCCCCAAAATCAGATAGGGTTAGGAATCGGGTGACAGAAATCCGAGATGAGGACTCGGTGAGATTAGTAAAGGGGCTGAGCAGGTGGAAGAAGGTTTTTTAAATTTCTTTAAGGATTTATATACGGAAGATTGCAGCCGTTGGAGGAGAAATTGAAGGAGTGGCTTGGGGAATTAGAGTTACCGACTCAGTACCAGTACAGCTCAGTGATGTAGAAAGGGTCATCTCAGCAGGTAAATTGGGGAAGGCAGCAGGACCAGATGGGTTACCGATGGAGGTTTATTGTGCTCTGGGTAGCAGCATTTTAAATATCCTGAAGCAATTATGTGACAAGATTATGGGGGGAGATGAGAATCTTCCTCCTTCTAGGAAAGAGGTGATTATTACGCTAATTCTAAAGCCCGGTAAGGACCCTAGGAAGTGTGATTCATACCGCCCAATATCACTGTTAAACTGTGACTATAAAATCTTTGCTAAACTCCTGGCTGATAAATTAGCGATGGTGATGGGGAAACTCATACACACACTGACCAGAGAGGGTTTCTGAAAGGGAGGCATATGCATGAATTGACACAGGGATGGTAGGGTCGATTGATTTAGCTACGTCATTGCATATGCCTTTGGCGGTAGTTATGGTGGATGCCACAAAAGCATTCGATAGGGTTAATTGGAGTTACTTAATGACGGTTTGTGAATCATATAAAATTGGAGGCCAATTTATTAGAATATTGAAGAAAATCTATTAGGACCCAAGCGCAAGAATTTTGGTTAACGGTACACTCACTCCTGTAGTAAAGATAGAAAGAGGGACGAGACAGGAGTGTCCATTATCCCGTCTGTTATTTGACCTTTATATTGAACCATTAGCCTGTAGAATTAGGAGAGATAAGAGAATACCGCCTTTTCGGTGTGGAGACCTGGTTAAGAAGGTCTTTTTATATGCGGATGATTTAGGGGGTCATTCTGAGCTTGATGGGCGGCGGGAGCCGCCCGCCAAGCGGGAACCGCCAGAATACCGCTGCGCGGTCAAAAGACCGCCGCGGTTATTCTGAGTTTCCCGCTGGGCTGGCGGGCGACCGCCAGAAGGCCGCCCGCCAGCCCAGCGGGAAACCCCCTACCATGAGGATGCCGGCTCCGAATGGAGCCGGCGGAGTGGAAGGGGTGCGACGGGTGCAGTTGCACCCGTCGCGATTTTCAGTGTCTGCTTGGCAGACACTGAAAATCTTGGTGGGGCCCTGTCAGGGGGCCCCTGCAGTGCCCATGCCAGTGGCATGGGCACTGCAGGGGCCCCCAGGGGCCCCGCGACACCCGTTACCGCCAGCCAGGTTCTGGCGGTCAAGACCGCCAGAGCCAGGCTGGCGGTAAGGGGGTCGGAATCCCCATGGCGGCGCTGCCTGCAGCGCCGCCATGGAGGATTCCCCAGGGCAGCGGGAAACCAGCGGGAAACCGGCGGGACACCGCTGGTTTTCCGTTTCTGACCGCGGCTGTACCACCGTGGTCAGAATGCCCATGGGAGCACCGCCAGCCTGTTGGCGGTGCTCCCGCGGTCGTTGGCCCTGGCGGTCCATGACCGCCAGGGTCAGAATGACCCCCTTAATGATTTATACAGCGAACCTAAGTCAGGCTATTCCAGTTCTACAAGTGTTAACGGAGGATTTTGGGGGGATCTCTGGTTATGCGGTTAACAATCAAAAGACCAAAATTATGGCATGGAACATGGAATTAAAGGATGAAGTAGTAAATGTAAAAAATAAGTCAAATATTTAGGGATTACGGTGACATAGGATATATGTAAAATGGCAGAAATAAACCTTGCTCGGGTTATGAGGGAGGTGGACCTTTTACTGAGGAAATCGCTAAATCTTCCACTAACTATAATAGGTTGGATTAATGTGGTAAAAATGGTGATAGTCCCTAAATTAACTTTTATTTTCAATGCATTGCCATTAATGTTTAACAAGGTTGCTTTAAAGAAATTGCAGGGGAAAATTAGTAGTTTTATTTGGGCATCAAAAGGTGTTTGGATTTCATGGAAAAAGCTCAGGAGAAAGAAAGATAAAGGTGGGCTGGTAGCTCCTGATATACAGTGCAATGCATGGGCATATCTGTTAAAAAATGTAAGACAGAGTTTTTATGCATGTCATCGTTCTGAGCTGGGGCAGGTGTTAGCTGCCATGATGTAAGGACAGGAGGCTCAGAGAAGTTTTTTGCATAAGTTTGGGGATCCGAAGTTCTTAAAAAAAAATCAATTTAAGATATTATATGATTGGGCAGTGTTGTGGTATGATGTGAGGAAGATTACGAAGTTGTCATATTATAATGAATATGCTCCGATTTGGGACTCTCCTGGATCCCCGGAGTGGACTAAAGACGCCCTGGCTATTCCCCTGAAAGTGGCAGGCTTTTTGCAATGGAAACATCTTTGGTATAATGGTGAACTTAGAGACTTTGATAACCTTAATATTGAGGTAGGAGGAGGGCTGACTAAGTTTAAATACCTTCAGATGAAGTCCTGGGTTGGGAATGTAACAGAGGATGTAGGAAGTACTAATGGACTGGTGGAAGAGATGCAGCTGGATACCTCGATGAAGAAGGAAGTGGCAAAATGGTATTGGCTGATGTTGGATATTGTGGATGGGGAATTTAACCTCCAGGAAGAAATCTGGAGGGAGTGCTTGCCGGAGCTGCAGCTTAAAGGCCTTTGGCAAGTATCTATTACACTTTTGTATAACACTGTTAAACCTGCTGTGTTAAGGAGAAATCATCTATTCTCTATCCACAGAGCCTTCTGGACTCCCAAAAAATTGTCCAGGCTGAGACAAGATAACATGGTGAGGTGTAAGAAGTGTGGTTCTGCATCAGCTGATGATTTACATATGTTTATTGACTGCCCTTCACTTCGTACGTTTTGGCAAGCGGTGGGGGATGCAATTAATTACATTCTTCCCTCAAGTCCAAAGGTAAGTCCTTCGATTGTGATGTTTGGCTGCTCATATGAGACACGGAAGATGGGTAGAGATGGAGGTAAACTGTTGTTCTATATGATGCTTGTGGCGAGAAGGGAGATTTGTAGGAAATGGATCAGCCCTGTTCCCCCTACTTTTATTGAATGGAAAAATTCTCTAAGTCACTATTATAAGTTTCACTGTTATAAAGTTTGTAAGTGGATCATATTTTGGAATCTGCTGAAGCAATGGTTGGGAAGTGGGGCGGTATAAATAGATAGGAGGTGATCCTATGATTATATCCTTCCCTCTGCTTTCCGCACTGGAGTTTTGGATGGTTTGCCCCAGACAGGGGTGATGAGGTTAGGGTGCGGAGGAGTGCAGTTGGGTGAGAACCTTTGCTGCCCTTACCCCCACCATTGGTCATGTGAGTGAAATTTGGAAGATATATGGGGATCAAAAAAAAAAAACAGATAAAAAAAAGCAAAAAAAAAACAGAGTGAGCTCCATCATCGTACCCCACATCTGTATGATCATCAATAGCCCCTTCGAGACTGCCACCTTCCCGGAAAGCTAGAAGTACGTTGAGATCAATGCCTTACTCAAGAAACCCCAGACGGACCCTAAGGACCTCAAAAACTACTGGCCCATCTCCCTGCTTCTGTTCCCGGCAAAGGTTCTCGAGAAGATCGTCAACAGGCAACTGTCCCACCACCTGGAGGAAAACAACACTCTGGACCTGTCCCAATCCGGCTTTCTCAGCAATCACAGCTCCGAGACCGCCTTCATCGCTGCCACCGACGACATCCAGACCCTCCTGGACAAAGGCGAAACAGCAGCCCTCATCCTCCTGGACCTCTCGGCCGCTTTTGACACCGTCTGCCACCACACCCTGCGCACACACCTCCATGATGCAGGGATCCGTGACAAGGCACTGGACTGGATCACCTCGTTCCTCTCCGACAGAACACAGAGAGTTCGCCTCCCTCCATTCCTATCTGAAGCCACCAATACCATCTGTGGCGTACCACAGGGCTCCTCCCTCAGCCCGACACTCTTCAACATATACATGGCACCGCTCGCCAAAATTGTCCGATCTCACAACCTCAACATTATCTCTTACGCTGCAGACAGCCAGCTGATCCTCTCTGTCACCAAGGACCCCGCCACAGCCAAAACCAACCTCCATGAGGGTATGAAGGCCGTCGCCAACTGGATGAAGAACAGTCGACTAAAACTAAACTCAGATAAGACAGAGGACCTCATCCTCCGCCCCACCCACTCCGCTTGGGATGCCTCCTGGTGGCCGCCCTCGCTGGGAGCCACACCAATGCCCACCAACCGTGCCCGCAACCTGGGTTTCATCCTTGACTCATCGCTCTCCATGACCCAACAAGTCAATGCCGCCTCATCCTCCTGCTTCAACACCCTCTGCATGCTCCGCAAAATCTACAGGTGGATCCCTACCGAAACCAGAAGGACGGTTACCCAGGCCCTCGTCAGCAGCAGACTGGACAACGGCAACACTCTCTACGCGGTAACCACGGCAGCTCTCCAGAAAAGACTGCAACGGATACAGAACGCCTCCGCACGTCTCATCCTCAACATCCCCCGCCACAGCCACATCACAGCCCACCTGAGAGACCTACACTGGCTTCCCGTCAACAAAAGGATCACATTCAAACTCCTAATCCACGCCCACAAAGCACTCCACCACGTCAGACCAGCATACCTCAACGATCGTCTCACCTGCTACACCCCGAACCATCAGCTCCGCTCCGCCGACCTCGCCACTGTCCCACGCATCCACAGGACAACAACCGGCAGCAGATCTTTTTCCTACCTTGTGGCCAAGACCTGGAACACCCTTCCCATCCACCTACGGCAGACCAAGGACCTACTGACCTTCAGGAGACTCCTCAAGACCTGGCTGTTTGAGCAGTAGCAGCTCCCCCCTCCTCAAGCATCTTGAGACCCTCACGGGTGAGTAGCACACTCAACAAATGCATCAATTGATTGATAGGTGTTCTTGCAAGTCTGTGAGTGGTGTCCATGCATTGGTATGGCATGCAGTGCTTTGCATTGGGATGAGTGATATGTGATGGTGGGGTGTGTGGGAGGTGGTGGAATAATGGGAGTGAGGGTGAGGGTATCTGATGACATGCAGGTAGGGGGGTGATAGTAATAGTACATTGATTTACCAGAGTCCAGTCCTCCTACTACTTCGGACAGGCCCTCAGGATGCATGATTGCCAAGACTTGCTCCTCCCATGCTGTGAGCTGTGGGGGAGGAGGTGGTGGTCCACCGCCAGTCCTCTGTACAGCGAGCTGGTATTTTGCTGCAATGGAATGTACCTTCCCCCGTAGGTCATTCCACCTCTTCCTGATGTCATCTCTTGTTCTTGGGTGCTGTCCCACAGCGTTGACCCTGTCCACGATCCTCCCCCAAAACTCCATCTTCCTTGCAAATAATATCTGCTGCACCTGTGCACCAAATAACTGTGGCTCTACCCTGATAATTTCCTCCACCATGACCCTAAGCTCCTCCTCTGAGAATCTGGGGTGTTTTTGTGGTGCCATGGGTGTTGTGTGAGTTGTGTGGGCAGGGTGAGTAGGGTGATGTGTTGGGGTGTGTATTGTGGGGTGCATGGGTGGTGTATAGGTGATGGTGGTGTGTGGCTCTGGTCTTGTCTGTGGTCGTGGTGTCAGTTAATGCCAATGCATTGTATTCATAAAGGGTTGTGGGTAATGTGGGTGTGTGTTTTATAGTGGTGTGGGTGTGTGGGTGTGGTGTGTGTATGGGTGCCAGATGTTTGTTGTTTGAATTGTCCAATATGGTGTTCTTTTGTATGTGTGTGTGTGTATTTTGAGCGCGGCAGTATGTACCACCAATGGTTTACCACCATTGAATGTCCGCTGTGGTGATTCGTGGGTCATAATGTGATGGCCGTTGTTCTGTTGAGGTAACAGTGTGGTTTTTGATACCGCCAGTTTATCACTGACCTTTGGTGTGGCGGAATTGTGTATGTGGCTGAATAGTGACAGATTGGTGTATGTGTGTCATAATATGGTGAACAGATATCTGCAGCGGAGGCGGTATGTTGGCGGCAGTCAGCGTGGCAGCAAGTGGGATGTACCGCTAATGTCATAATGAGGGCCTATGAATTCATTCCAGGAAAGCATTGGTCTGCTGAAGTCGGCAGGCCAACCCCTGGATGGCATTCCAAATGGCAGTCTGATCTACAGAGATACTCTTTAGGCGGTCAATAGCCTTCTTACCCAGGGCAGCAAGTGTAACAGGGGCTGAGGTGGAGGTACCTATGGCAAAGGAGATGCCCTCCCTCTTGGGTGAGCGGCGGCCAATTGGTTCGGAAGCAACAGAGAGGGTGGCAATAGAACTGGGGGTCGGACAAAGATAATACTTCATTTGGTCCTGATGGGTCCGCCATAACTAGGGAGTGGCCACTGGAGGAAGAATTTAATGATGATGATGTAGATCTGGTCTCCTGTGTGGCACTCCCCTCACCCTCTGGACCTCTGGGTCCCTCTCTGTCAGTGGTGTTTTGACCCGAGGTCCCGTGGCCAGATGCCGCCCTACTTGGCTCTACCCTGTTACCTTTGCTTGCCTGGGCTGATGCTGCAAATACAAAGAGAAATAGGGTCATCACATGTCCCTGATCACACTTGAATAACAGCTACGATTAGCAAACATTACCATGATGTCAAGTAGGTCCCAGCAACAAAGCCCACCAAAGTAGTCCCTACATGTACCATACCACATGCATCCATGCCATCTTAGCTGTCAACAATGGCCCAAAGGAAAATCAGGATCTCAGACTACTACAATTGCATGGCTGAAGTTGTGCAACCACAGTAACCACTCAACTAGAAGGACACAACTTCACCGTCAATGCTTTGCCTCATGGAGCTTACATCACCTACCTGTTGTCATACAATAGTAGGCCAATGCCAACTGCATTCCCACAGATCCCACACAAGGTCATGCAGACATGTATTTGTCACATACACAATAACACAACAAGAAATGATGCTCCCAGAACATGTCATGTTGCTGACAACAGTACAGTATTCTTGAGAAAGTGACATGGAAATACTCATGGCACACTGTAAGCGTATCTACAATGCACACTTCACCAAGTGAAATTTGTCCCAATGGAGTCATGGAGATAGTACTAATGTTGCTCTGATAGGCCACACATTTGGCATTGTAGACATCATGTGCAAATTGTCAGGAAGATATGTCCCTAAAGTCCACAACACAATGAATCAGCAGGCCCCAGGCAAATCACCACTAAGGTCTAGCACCCTTTACAATGACATGCTCTGATTGTATCTGTAGAGGCCATTAGCCCTTTGTATGTTGGAGAGACATAGGTCCAGATGTATGAAATACTTATTTTGCATTTAGGAAATGCAAAATGGTATGTAAAAATACAGATTTTCCCCAATAGCGATTCCTACTGTGGAGGGATCACATTTAGGAAATTGTTACTTATGCAGACCCAAACTATTAGTTCCTATGGGCCTAAAGGCCCATAGGTACGAATGGTTTCGCATTTCCTAATTTGCAATTTCCTAACAGAAAATGGCAAACTAGAAAATGCTAAAGCGAGGGTGATGTTCATCCTAAGGCCCCCCTTGCTGCACCCTGAAAAATGTGGTGCATATGTAAAGCACACACATGCCCAGTGCACTTAATTGCACTTTAAAAAAAGCATTTTGGTATGCCTTTTTAAAATTGCACATGGTTACCTTCGACTTAAAGTTGATGGTAAATGCATTTCTTAAATACTCATGTTGCATTTAGGAAAAGCTTTGTACACGTGCCAAGAAATTGCAGATGGGAAATCCCTATTTGTCCATTTTCTATTTAGGGAATTGCAAAATGCGTTTTTTGCAGGGAAGAAATCATATTTTGCGAATCCTTAAAGGCCTTTGTACATAGGAAAAGGCTGTTTTGCATTTCTTAACTTGCCTAAATTGTGATTCAGCCCCTTAAGAAATGCAAAAGGGCTTTGTACATCTGGCCCATAAAGATTTGCAAGTACTTGTAGCAAGCCCTTAACATCTTGCCCATTGGGAAACATCACTGTCTCTGTTTTAGTTCTGCAAACCCAGATTTCTGTAGATGAATGGTTGTACTCAAACACGTGATTTCAACATAATTTCAAGACATTCCATGATGCATACCAACAGTCAGGTAAAAACCTTTCCCATTGCACATGTGCAGTGCACTTTGCTACATGATGCCACATCAATGACCTGGGCATGCTCAATGTGGCTTAAACATCTAGGCATACACGTCTTGTCCCTCACTGCTACTGCAGTTGTACATGCCGAATGACATGCAATGACAGCTGAGGGCATGTGTGAGCCCACAATCAATGGTGATCCACTCCTGTCTGTGGCACCACATGAAATGTACTCTCATTGCAAATGTCCTATTCCAAACACAGCTTGGCATGCACATATATGTTAGGGAATATAGAAATCATCCCATGAACACAGGCAGACCATGCATGAAACAGCAGCGTACACATTTTGTCAAAATAGAAAGGGACACATGCTAACATGTAGGCACAAGGAATGTTGGCAACAGTGATGGCAAACAAATCATGTCCATGGCCATTCCCCACTTACCAAGGGAAAGTATTGATCTGTAGCTGCACCCAAAGATACATTTATGCTCTGTCACATGTATGATGCCCATCTTCACATTACATGTGTCCTAGGTCCTTGGGCCAATAGGCAAGGCACATCAGTATGCACCACATTACATATCTGCACAGTCACTCACCTATTGTGTCACACGTGGCACATCCGTAATCGTCAAGGGGAGATGTCAGAACCTAGCACATGAACATGGCAATGTACAAAAGACAAATCAAGAGATTACAATCACACGTTTTCACACAAATGGTTTAGTCACACAGATGTTAGAAAAACCAAGCTAGAAATGTTCAATTTGTTAACACATCAGAAGTGTAAAGCACACAAGCCAATACGTACAGGGACGACTACACACTTTTGTAGCCATCTAAAGACTAACTCACTACCCTGCTCATGGCCTACAACAACTAAGCAAGGCTACTGACATCAGGTGGCTCATGCTTTAGCAACATCTAATGTGATGTGAGCTACAATGAAACACTACACATGTATGTGGTTTCTGAAGGGTAAACTCATGAGGCCTGACTGGATTAACACATTCACACTCTTTGAGATTGACTCACTGCCTATAGTCCCAAGAGGCAACTGCCATATTACAGATTTTACCCTTGTACTTGAGTGACAATGAAGGGGCTGGCAAGGTGGATACAGAAAGTGAGTTCCTTGTGCATGTGTGGACATGTGGCCTACCAAATGCAGACTCATGCCACTTCAGGGGTTAGGTAGTGTGGTATGTAACTGTACCAAAGAACACTCCTTTGGACATATGTGTCTATCCCATGGAGATGGCATCTGAAATACAAAGGTGTGCATTGAAAAATTACAGCTATATGACCAAGCTACTGAGTCACATTTCCGGTCCTCCCAGGAATCAACACACTGTGGGACTGTCATCAGTGCAATAACCCTGTACAGGAAAAATCTGACTCATGTGAAGGTGACAACAAAGCTGTGAAAGCAAGGGACCTATGATGATTCAAAGACATATATTGACAATGATGCTAAATGCACATGTAGACTAGTTCATAGATTAACCTCAGTACCCATTCCTAACCTAGTCAATGGACTGAGGCATTCAGGGAAAGTGTTACAACTAGAGCCTCATATTGGCCACATTACATGATCTGTTGGTGTACAGGGAGTGGGCATAGTGCCAGAGTGACATAGCCACAGTGACTCTACCACAGCCTGGACTATGTCCCCTACTGGGCGATACAGTTGATAGGCGCAGGTCTCTGGCTGAGCATATAGAACCTACATGACACTCCATTTCCATCACTTCCATGCATGACAGTCCATCATGAGGCTATCTGCAAGTTGACATGTGGTGTGTGTAGCAATTTGAAGAGCAGAGTGATCCAGGATATGCCTTCAAGACTACAGTTTGGCAAGGCCAGATGTGGGGTGAAAGATCTGTGTTACTATACACATTGCTTACAGGATCCTCAAATGACTCATACAAAATGCAGGTCATGCTAGCATGCACCTACATGTTGTTGGAAGGTGGGTCATTAGTTGTGTGGCCTGCACAAGTAATGGGTCCGGACGCAACCGCCACTGGGAACCAAACACCTCATTGTAGCACTTGACTCTCATAGGGTAGCGTTGCAGAACAACCCAAGGCTTACTCAAGGGAGATGTTGTGGGTTAGTAATCCCCATTCACAAGCACACAAGCATGACTCTCAATAAGTGATTGTCCAGTCTGTGCTTTTTCTTTTGATAAAGTAAAAGTACATTTATTACTCACACACACTCTACTCAATATTATGCAACAATCTACAAATATACACAAAGTGATGGAATCACTCTGGGATGACATTGTGTAATCTCTCATGTCTCCTCCAAGGGGGAATATAATCCAACAACCCACCTGACAAAACAATCTCCGGTGTCCCCCTGCAACAATTGACGGTAATGTGGAATGAGCACACCTACATCTGCAATTAAGTAAATCTATCTTGCCAAGAGGTGACTGTCAGTCTCATTATTCAAATTAGCATCAACAGGGAACATGTAGGAATATATTTAAGCAATTTTAAGTAAGATTAGGATTACTTTTAGATTACTTTCAAATTACTTTTGGTTAACAACCAAATTAATGTTGAGTATACTGTGTAATACCAGCCTACACCTCTAGTAGACACAGTCCCACAAGCCAGAACAAAAGTCCTCATACACTTATGCTTTCACTAGCGTTGGTACCCCTGTGGGGTTACAATTTTTTTGTCCCACCCTACCTAAGGTGGGAACACTAATCTTCGTTGGGGGAAGCTGCGCTGCTCCTGCAGCTCCCCCTGTCCATGGGCACTGGTTTGGTGGTAGCCCCATCTTCCTGGGGCCACCACACACTGATTAGGGGCCTAGACCCCTGCTGGTGCCCCGCAAAGCATTCTGGGGCCTGCTGCATACCAAATGAGAGGCTCTCCAGCTGAGCCGGGAAGAGCTGTGTTGCCGCCGAAGCTGTTATTCTGTCTCGGGGTGCCCAGTCCCCCCGGACACCCCCATACCAGGTAAGTGCTCCCTCATAGGAGGGCAGCACAGGGAGCCAACCCCTGGCTGCCCCTGCTGGCTCCCCGCACGGCCAGCACCTCCGTGTGCTGCCGCGGGAGACAGCCTTTTCTGTGGTGCCTGCACGCTCCTGTGGACAGACACGTACAGGGCTGCGGCCGGTCAGGCAGCCTGGGGGAGTGCAATGGCACTCCTCCTCTGCAACTTCGGGGCCCAGAATGTGGTCTGGGGCCCCTCCACACCTCCACAGGGAGTGCGACGGCGCTCCCCGACGTCCTCTTTCTCATGGGGACTCGGGATAGAGACCTGGGCCCCTCTGGCGATTTTCACGGGGGCACAACGGCATCCCCTGACTTTGCTTCTGGTGGGGCCTCGGGATGGGGTCCGAGGCCCCCAGGTTCCATCGTGAAAGGGAGCGCTGCTTCTTCAGCCGCCGGCCCCTTCCACAGCCGCCGGCCATCTTGCGGGGTGCGCTACGGCACCCTCCCACTCATCCTTCTTCCCAGGGCCACGCGATGGGGTCTGGGGCCCCTCCTCCATCCTGTTTACGGGGAGCACGACGGAGCTCCCTGACTTTACTTCGGCCGCAGGGGGCCCCGGGATGGGGTCCCTACCCACCGCGGCAGGGGGTGTGTGCGACGGCACCCCCATCAGGTTGAACTGGGCAGGCTTCACTGGGCCCTTCTTCTTCCAGAGAGGGACTGCGACAGCACACTCCTTGCTCCTCTTCCTCCTGGGGCAGCCCCCGGGCCCTGGCCCACCCCGGGGGCACCATCTGGAGCAGCGGCAGAGACCCACGTGGTTCATCGTTGCCTCTGGAAAGGTCGCAATCCTTCTCCGCTTGATATTTCGGACTCCCCAAGGGCTGATTTTCCTGATTCTGGCATTGTTTCGCTCCTGGTGACAAGCCCTTGCCATCAGGAGCACTCTTCTTAGGCCTCCTGGCCAATAAGGGTCTCAAATTATAGGGAGCCAGTCCCACTGACTCCATCCTCCAGCCTTTCCTCTGGGTGCCCTCTTTTCCTTCTGGGCAGCGCGCTCTCCTTGCACTAGCCCGGTGTTTCCCTCAACTAGTCCTTGCGGAGGTAAGGGGGCCAGCTTACCTGGCCCTGGCATGTACCTTGCTGGCCTGAAGATCTTCAGGGGCAGAGTCCCTGCCCCAGGGGGCAGTCTGGGGGCTCTTCCTTCCAGTTGCCCATGACACCTGTCTGCAGTCCCAGTGTCCAGCAGTGAAGCACAGCCAAGCGAGAGAGTTCTCCCCTGTGCAGGACCTTTTAAGTGGGGGCGGAAGTGTCCAGCAGGTCTGCACCTCTGGCCTATCCAGATGTGCCACATCACTTCCGTGGCCCCGTCCCCTCCTTCCTGCACAGTCTTCTGGGATAGCTCAAAATGGCATCATCCAGGGGTTAGTTGCCACATGTGCTCTGAAAGTCTCAGCCCCTCCTCACTGACATTCCTCCCAGGGCCCCTCCAGCCTGCTCCTGGCAGGGAATGACAGCTGGCTGATTGATGCAAGGCCCACCTGAAGCAACTGGACAGAGCAGTAATTGGCCCTAATCCTGAGCTGAGTCAGAGAAAGATGACATCCCTGGATGACCCATAAATTGTACAACTATGCTCTTGTAACCAACTGCATTATTAGTTTCTTACAGGTTACAGTGCACCTTGGTGTGACTCTGGTCTTGGTGGACCCCAGAGGACTGGAGTTGCACCCTAGGCCATCCTTTCCCATTGACATTTAATGAAGTATCCCCATAATGCAAATACAGTAAGCACACTGACATTGGCATTTAACTGAGTGTCCCTACAGTGAAAAGACAGTAAGCACACTGACTCTCCCTCACATGTGTGCACCCCTCTCATGAGGCCTACTCCAGGTCACCACCACCACCACTCTGCATAGTTCCACCTGCGCCAGGCTTACCTAAGCACCGTTCTTGGGCTGCACACACCAGGAATCCTCCCCACATAGCCCTCACATGGGTGCACATGCGTGTGCACACATCATCACATGTAACCTGCCCTGGGCCTCCTGCTCTTGCTGCACCACAACAGCCTTTCCTTAGCACGTTGGCACTGGTGGTAAACACGCGCTTTCCATTTTACCATGTGTTTACTGTGCAGGAGTCCCCTCATAGGAAGCTCCCTCGCAGTAAAAATTCAAAAACCAGGTGGTAAAAAAGCGAAAAATCAAGGCAAGCCTGATGGTCAGAATCATCCTCTCACACATGTTGTCTAACATTGTCGAACCAAAAATTGTAAAGAAAAAGATGTCATTGGATGGCAGTAAAGTGTCCTTACCTATTTATGTGCATGCAACACAAGGAGGATCTAGGACCCCAAAACACCTCACACAACACAGTGTGACTGAACTTAACATATATTACTGGCCACTAATACCTGCACAACGTACATCCCATTTATGCCACACAGACTGCAACAACAGGCAGACAAGAAGTCTAACTGGCGCACATCGGCACATTGTAGCATGTGAGGAGGAAAAGGATGATGTCGAACACTATCAATTGTGCCTATGAGATTCTTACCTGCTCCTCTGATGAGCCATAGAGCTGCCATACAGGTATAGGACCTCATTTACAAGCCTTTCCAGCTCCTCTGGTGAGAAGGCAGGGGCACTATCACCTGCTGGATGTGGCATAATTGCTGTCAGAAGCGGCACACACCAGTTCAGGTCATGGAGATGTTGCTGGCAGCAGTGTCAGAAGTTAAGTGAGTGAATCTGCACAACATGGTGGTCATGTCTGCCACATACGTGGTCGTCATCGCCAGCGGACACAGCCATAGGGCCACGACCGCCATAGGCAATGCTAGCCTATGGCTTTGCCACTGCAGTAGCAACTGCCTACCACCCTGATGACTTCTGCCAGCAGTCGTGGGAGGTTCCTAATGTCCAGTGGAGTAGGTCGGGCATCTGCCATTTTGGCGGCCTGAAATGCTGTTTTTGGCTTTATGAACTGTGTCACACCTACACTATATGCTTAGTTGCATCACACACATCATTATTCTGTCTTGACATGTAGGTCCTTCTACTCAACCACCACTGTAGTGTGTTGCAGGGCACAGATGACATTTAACAGTGGTGTATGGGCTACCACTGTCAATGGTCTTTTTGGCAGTTAGAATATACCATCACATTTCAATGGGCAATTGTGTAGCACATCTTTGACTTCCGTTCAGATCCATGTTGTGGACACATATCTTGAAAACCATGGAGGGGTGACATGTGACCCTTAGGTAGTTGCCAGCTGGGATGTGTAGTGTGTGTCAAGTATATCCAATCAGGAATGCTTTGTCACATGATATTGTTGGCATGCATCATGTATGTTGCTCTGGACACAGTGACTAATGTTACAAATCATGTCTTGTAACACATAGGTACCCTGGGAGGAAACAACAACCTCCTGTCTACTGTCCACTGCCAGATCTTCCAACCAGGGAAAAATGCCATGTCATGCAACTCTACCCTCTGAATAGGCAGACAATTGTGGACTTATGACGTCAGTTAGAGCCACTTCTGATGCCCACTAGTATTAGTTATTCAACCAGCCTACCACCCATTGTATGAGTCATTTCAGTATTGCACTTCCTAGCCATAGGGTCCTTCCAACATACAGAGGCCCCATCTGCTGGTATGCCCCAACCTATGTTCAGTCTTGTGTTTAAGGACTTCCTCTCTGCACTGGTGAAACATATTGACAGCTACATCGGGTTCACCCAGACGTGAGGATTTGGCCAGTGTGGAGGCTGACTTTTATGGTTTTGGCCGACACCCACATTTGGTGGGGGCCATGGATGGCACACATGTTGGCTCGGTGCCACCCCCAGGCCACTGAACAAGTCTATCGCAACTTAAATACTTTCCATTCCATCAGTGGGCAAGCTGTCTGTTTGGCTATCTCTATAAATCACATGTCTGTGCCCATTTTCCGGGTTCAGCCCATGATTCATTCATAATGCGGAACAGCACCATAACCCATCTGATGTCACAACTGCACCCAGAGAGGGCCTGGCTGGTTGGTAAGTCATATCTGTCCTGATTATGTGTGTGGATTGTCAGGTGCTACAATCATGAAGTGAGGGACTCACAGGCAAACCGTCCTTGGTTGTTGACGCCGCTGAGGAATCCAACTACACCAAGGGAAGTCCACTTCAATGAGGCCCATGGAAGAACACGTCTGCAAGTGGAGTGGGCTTTTGGGCTCCTGAAGGCCAGATTCCGCTGTCTGAACTGGACTGGTAGAGCCCTCCTCTACTCACCCAGGAAAGTGTGTCAGATCAATGTGGCATTCTGCATGCTCCACAACATTGCCCTCCGGAGGAATATCCCGTACATCCCAGAGGAGGTGGAGCCAGCACTACCACTGGGTAAGAACCCTGAAATGCTAAGTGTGGATGACAGTGGTGAAGAGGATTCAGTTGACTTGCGGGAAGATCTCATCAACAGCTACTTTTCATGAGTGTAAGTTACATCATGTGATGTAATGACTGTGACTGTACAATGAATTGTAGTTGTGGGAATGTGCGTGAGTGTTTTAGAAACAGCTCATGAGCTGAAACTTTGCAATATTCAGCCAAAGGCTGCTTGATAAGATATCTTTTGACACATTCCCACCGTGATGACGTTGCATTGTTTGTGTCAGTTTCCTTGCAATGGACTTTATTTTCCATTTGCTTGCTATGTAACTTGCGCCATAGGTATGGGTTGAAGCCTATACTCCTTGTTTTGTTCTTCGTACAGGTACCTTCTTCATGGCATCTTCATGTAAGCATTTCGGAGTTTTGACATTGTCAGGTATCTGATGCTGTTCTGACATACAGGACCGTTCCAGGTAATGTATGTCGCAGAGTTTGGATGTATGAGACCTGTACCAAGATAGCTGGCACAGTGTTTGGGTGGAGGTACAGAGGTGCACATAGCACTTGTTTAGCGCCTGGTGGTGGGCATGATGCATCCTATGTTTCATCATGTGGTCTGAAAATATGTAATCCTAGCATTTGATCAAGTAATTTTTCCTTCACATTGGCTAAATACTCTTTTTGAATGACCTGTATAGAACTGTAGATGTGTTTCATCATTGCAGACCACAGTGCCTGTGCCACAACACTGACATATGTTTGTGCCATACCACCAGATGCACGGTAATTGGATTATGATGGGCCTGTGATCAGGGACTGTTGTACTGCCATCTGTCTGTATCTATGATTATGTGATGTTGGATTATTTTGGCGTCATATGTGATAAGGCTCAAGCTGCTGACATCAACCACTTTAATGTTTCTCTATTCTACAGGACAATGTCTGTCAAATCCCTTCCTTCTGTGGTCTGCATCTTGAAATATGTACTTTGACTCAGTGTGAGTCACACATTCTTGTTCCTAAGAGTCCAGGCATATTGACAGCCTATTTGCTGTTTAATACAATTTTTGGTTCAATCAGACACTTGTACTGATGTGTTGGTGTGTAATGTATGCAATCCTGAGTTTGACACTGTAACCGTAACACACCCCTGCTTGTACAAGTAGCTTGTGTCATCATCGTATGGTTCACATGGTATTACATCTCTACATAGAGAAATGTGAAAGCTGAGCAAGCAGATGAGTCTGTAATGGGTGAATTTATTACAATCCTAATTCTGAAAATAAAATTTGGATAGAAAGAAACAAAAAATGTAGAGAAGGGGTCAGTCATGGTGAATGAAATCATTGGAGTAGATGTTGGCAGTGGCGGGGGTCTTGCCATTTGCACCTCTTGGATTCTTTGCTGTACGTCCCCACTTGCGGGGTAAGGAGAACTGCTGCTACACAGGCAGGGGTGTCTGGGTCTGGTTTTTCCTCTGGCACGGCCGCTGTTCCACTGGGTGGCACAGATGTTGATGTGCATGGTGTTGATAAGCCAAAGAAAGGGATAGGGATAGACCATTGTTAAAAAGCTCTGCTCAGGGTGGTGTGAATATCCCTCAGCACCCCGGATGGGGAGGCCATATTGGTATTGTGGGCCTCCACCTGTTCCCGCATGTCTATGTGCATGTCCCTGTGTACCTGCTTGATTTCCCGGAATTCAGTCAAGACCTGGCACATCATGCCTTGGGACTCCTGATAGACCCCTCAAGATGTGGCTGATCGTGTCCTGGCCAAGGTCAGCCCCAGTGGCCTCACCCACTTGCCCACAGCATTCCTCCCGCAAACCCTACCACCACAGGCCAGTACCCTCGCCACAGGGTGCCCTATCCACATTGTTCCTAGGCCCTCATTTTTTAAAGTGTTGCGCTGCAACTCAGGATCCAAGAGTGGGAGGCACGCAATGGTAAACACTATGCTTTGGGACACAGGTTGGGGGGCTAATGGCTGCCGGTGATGTAGAGGCAACCGGGCTAAGAGGTGATGTAGTGGCCACAGTGAGACTCACTGTTGCCGTCTGACCAGGTTGCCCAGATGGGCCAGAACCGTCCTTCGCATCCAGATGTCCAGTAGTGTCTTCTTCACAGAGGGCTTCATCCAGGGAGGTAGTGGCTTCCTGGTCTGTTGCCGCTGTGTGCACAGCGGCAGCTCGACCTGTTGATGTAAAACGTACAGTATTAGTAGTTGTATTGTGACATCTACCTCCAATGGTTTGGAGTTACAGTAAGCAGAGAACTTGTGCAAAGTAAAGTTGCAGTTAATTCTATTGTGGCAAGTAGGCATGGTATTGGGTGTATTGGCATGCCATGTGTGAAGCATGCCAATTCATTTTGACTCAAGCTGCTGCTGAAATGTGCAGATCATAACACTAGGGAGGGTGGCCTGAAAATGCCATCTTGCCACCAGTGCAGGCAAAACAGTGGCGTGCCAAGATATGGCTTCCCCATCGGGATGCCTAGTTGAGTGTGATGCAGGCAGACCCAGGAGTTTGTTGTATATGTGACTGGAGTCATCATGTGTGTAGTGCAATGTGAATGTGTCTGCTGCCAATACCAATCTGAATACGTCTTATACACAGTGTTTATGGTGTCATTCCTGTCCTCCAATTCTTCATCTTGGGCTAGCAAGTCAAGATGGAGCTATGTTGACAGATATGTCTGTGATTCAAACATGATCTGTGCTTGATCAATACCAGGTGTGTATACCTCATTTCAGGGCATATTGGGCTTTGCAGTCAAGTCACTCCCTCTACTTCCCAACACTTAGCAAATGGTATCCTCCCAGGTGAGCACACTTCAATTGAGAGTTACCAAACAGGGGTATGTGGACAAGTGAACACTGGTCTGGTGTTTGGGGTTGCTGAAACAGTGCCTCCTGGGAGTTGCGGTCAAGTAACTCTCTGTACTACATATACTATATAAATGTTGTGTATTACATATCTTTTTGGTTTGGACATACATTTACCTGTTGAGACATATCATGAGTCCTGTTACCATTTTTCGATATTGAAAGACTTCCAGGCATCATTTCAACCTTGGCATGTGATGGGCCTTGGTAGCTGTGCTGTTGAGTCCAACAATGCAGATTGACAGAGTTAAATCTCACATACTCTGGGTATTAAATGTTGGTGGGGTACATGAACACAACAGTGGGTAAAAGTGATTTGTGAGCATGCATGACAAGGTATTTTGGTGAAATTTTTTAATGTTGTGACTTACCAGACTCCGCTCCTTAAAATATTCCTGTCAAGCCTTCAGAATGCAGGATGGCCAATAACTTCTCTTCCCAGGGAAAGAGATTTAGGCCTGCATTACGGCTCTGGTGGACACAGGCCCGCTACTCTGGTGGTGGCGATCCGACCGCCAAAAGGCTGGCAGTGAAGACCACCATAATACGACCGTGGCGGTGAATAGGCCAGTACACACCCAGTACACCGCCTGTACCGCCAGTGTGAGCCGACCGCCGCCGACGGCGGATGCCGTCTACAGGGGGGCAGAAAGGACCTTACTGCCCACTGTATTAGGGATCAGACCACCGCCACAATTTCTGGGGCGGGCCAACCACCACTCATTGTCTGGCGGAAAGGAACAGTATGTAAGTGTTAGAAATGGGGTCTTTGGTTGGCAGTCAGGTTACCCCCTGTCCAAGCAAGGACCCTCACTCTAGTCAGGGTAAGTCACACACAATCCAAGTTATCCACCCTCTGGTATCTTGGCACTGAGCAGTCAGGCTTAACTTAGAAGGCAATGTGTAAAGTATCTGTGCAATAAATCATGCAATAACACAGTATAGCACCACAAAAATACACCATACAGTGTTTAGAAAAATATATAACATTTATCTGACAAGATGCAGGTCGAAACAATTAAAATGCAATAAGTATATGTTGAGATATCACTGTAAATGTGATATAAAGTGTATTTAGTCTTTAAAAAGCAATAAACGTCTCTTTCAAGCACAAAGTACCTGGTTCGCGTTTAAAATCTCCGCAAAGAACTGCAGAGGAGGAGATGTGTGGAAAACAATGGGGTGTGCGTCGATTTCTTGGGCCACACACGGCGATGCATCGTTTAGTTTTCACGCAGATTTCCGACACTCAGTTGTGAATCCTCTTCGGGTTGCGGGGTTTTCAAATGCCCCAGGGATGATGTGTGGATTTCCACTGTTGACAGGGCAAAGTCACAGGGACTGCGTCAATCTGGTGGGCGTAGTGTGTACATTTCTACCGCATGGCAGGCGCTGTGCCGATTCCTCTCTGGAAGTGGGGCTGCATCATTCTGGCTTGGCTGTGCGTTGATCTAGTGGGCCGTGTGTCGCATTTCCAGTCACTAAGCTGGCACTGCGTCAATCTTCTCAATGCGAAGTCGGGCGGTGTCGTTCCAGTTTGGCGTGCAGTGAATTTTTCACTGCGGTGCAGGCTGTGCATCTTTTCTGGCAGGCTGTACATCAATTTTTGCCCCACAAGAAGTCCTTCTTGTAGAAATAAAGTACTGTTGGTCCTGAGACTTCAGGGAACAGGAGGCAAGCTCTATCCAAGCCCTTGGAGAGCACTTCTCAGCACAGCCAGAGAGCAGCAAGGCAGCAGGGCAACAGCAAGGCAGCAGCCCTTCAAAGAAAGCTGTCAGATGAGTCCTTTGGGCAGCCAGGCAGTTCTTCTGGGCAGGTTGCAGAATCTGGTTCAGGTTCTCTTCTCCAGGAAGTGTCTTTAAGGTAGAGTATCTACCTCAGACGTGTCTGAGTTGGTAGGGGCAGAGGCCCTGCTTAAATACCCAAATGTACCTTTGAAGTGGGTGAAACTTCAAAGAGTGGCTTATTAGTGCACAAGGTCCCCTTTCAGTTCAATCCTGTCTGCCAGGGTCCCTGTAGTGGGTGTGGCAGTCCGTTGTGTGAGGGCAGGCTACTGTCCTTTGACATGTAAGTGTCAGGCCCTCTACCCTCCCAACCCAGGGAGACTCATTCAAAATGCAGATGTATGCAAGTGAGGCTGAGTATCCTGTGTTTGGGGTGTGTCTGAGTGAATGCACAAGGGAGCTGTCAGCTGAACCCAGCCAGACGTGAATTGTAAGGCACAGAAGGATTTGAGTGCAGACAAATGCTCACCTTCTAAAAGTGGCATTTTTAAAATAGTAATATTAAATCCAACTTTACCAGTCAGCAGGATTTTGTATCACCATTCTGGCCATACTAAATATGACCTTCCTACTCCTTTCAGATCAGCACCTACCACTCAAACAGTATATGAGGGTTGCCCCAATGTTAGCCTATGAAGGGAGCAGGCCTCACAGCAGTGTAAAAACAAATTTAGGAGTTTTACACTAGCAGGACATGTAAACTACATGGGTACATGTCCTGACTTTTGCCTACACAGCACCTTGCCCTATGGGTTACTTAGGGCATACTTTAGGGGTATCTTATATGTAGAAAAAGGGGAGTTTTAGGCTTGGCAAGTACTTTTAAATGCCAAGTCGAATTTGCAGTGAAACTGCACACACATGCCTTGCAATGGCAGGCCTGAGACAAGATTAAGGAGCTAAGTGGGTGGCACAATCACTGCTGCAGGCCCACTAGTAGCATTTGATCCACAGGCCCTGGGCACATATAGTGCACTTTACTAGGGGCTTATAAGTAAATTAAATAATCCAACTGGGTATGATCCAATGTTGTCATGTTTAAAGGAAGAGAGCATATGCACTTCAGCACTGGTTAGCAGTGGTAAAGTGTGCAGAGTCTTAAAACCAGCAAAAACTGTATCTAAAAAGTGGAGGGAGGCAGGCACAAAGTTAGGGGTGACCTCCCTAAGGCTGTCAGGTCTAACAGTAAGGAAACACTCACCGTAGGGACACAAAGGAGGCCACCGAAGACATGGAGAGTGAACTGGAGATCTTCCTGATGCTGGTACTTACAATCCACCTCCTGGACATACAGCACCAATGAACGTGACAACGATGAGTACCCCACCTACCACGCAAGGAAGGGAAGGGGACAATTAAACACCCACACGCCTCACACACACACAACACCGACTTCCATGCCCACACATAAACACACCCACAGCAACGCCCCACCAATATACACACACACACACGCGTACTCACAATAAACTCACGCACAGCCAGAATGCACACCATGCCCTACACACATGACACTCACACACCAAACAACACCAACCATAAACACGTCACAACACTCATGCCAGCCACACAAAAACTGATCACAAAACCACGGCCGACACAGACACTAGGCAGAAGATGGCATACCAGACACACTTACGGCACACTACCACAAGTGCTATCCACACACACTGGTACCATTCTGTAGGACGTTGGCTCTGTATATACTATCTCAAAGTGCGAGATAGTGTTCACAGAGTCCAAGGGTTCCCCTTAGAGGTTGATAGTGGCAAAATTAGATAATACCAATGCTCTATTTTGTGGTAGTGGGGTCGAGCAGTAGGCTTATCAGAGGGTAGTGTTAAGCATTTGTTGTACACACACTGGCAATAAATGAGGAACACACACTCAAAGACTTAACTCCAGACCAATAGATTTTATATAGAAAAATATATTTTCTTAATTTATTTTAGAACCACAAGATTCAAGATTTGACGTAAGTACATAAAATGCAAGGTACTTCAAACAGGTAAGTATAGAACTTTGATTCAAAGCAGTAGCACACACAGTTTTAGTTAAAATGGCAATAAGCTATTTTAAAAGTGGGCACAGTGCAAAAATCAACAGTTCCTGGGGGAGATAAGGTTGGTTAGGTTTCTCAGGTAAGTAAAGCACTTACACAGTCAGTTTCCTGGGCATGGGCAGCCCACCGTTAGGGGTTCAAGGCAACCCTAAAGTCACCCTACCCGCAACACAGGGCCGGTCAGGTGCAGAGGTCAAAGGAGGGCCCAAAACACATAGGCGCCTATGGAGAACAGGGGTGCTACGGTTCCAGTCTGCTGGAAGGTAAGTACCTGCATCCTCAGGGAGCAGAACAGGGGGGTTTTGTAGTGCACTGGGGGGGACACAAACAGGCACACAAAACACACCCTCAGCGGCAGAGGGACGGCCAGGTACAGTGTGCAAAGTAAGCATCGGGTTTGCTATTGAAAGCAAAGGAGGGACGCAGGGGTCACTTAGGGATGCAGGCAGGGCACGGGGGCTTCTCGGGCCAGCCACCGACTGGGCTAGGAAGAGGGCTGCCTGCTGGTCACTCCTGCACTGGAAGGTGGTTCCTCTCGGTCCTGGGTGCTGCGGGTGCAGTGCTTGGTCCAGGTGTCGGGTTCCTTGTTCCCAGGCAGTCTGGGTCAGGGGGAGCCTCTGGATCCTCTCTGCAGGCGTCGCTGTGGAGGTGCAGGGGGGTCGACTCAGGTTACCCACGTCGTCATAGTTGCCTGGGAGTCCTCTCTGAGGTGTTAGTTCTCTGGAGCTCGAGCCGGGGGCATCAGGTGCAGAGTGTGAAGTCTCACACTTCTGGCGGAAAGAGAGAGCTCTTTGAAAGTTGCTTAAAAGTTGCAAAGTTGTTGCAGTTTTTAAACAGTGCTGCTGCTGCTGTTGGAGTTTCTTGGTCTCTCTGATCCTCACAGGTCGCTGGTCCCGGTCGGATGCGTCGCTGTGCAGGTTCTTTGAGTTTGGAGACAGGCCGGTAGGGCTGGGGAAAAGTCAGTTGTCGTCTCTGTCGTCTCTGCGGGGCTTTCAGGTCAGCAGTCCTTCTTGTTGTAGGTTGCAGGAATCTAATTTCCTGGGTTCAGGGTCGCCCCTAAATACGAAATTTAGGGGTGTGTTTAGGTCTGGGGGGTAGTAGCCAATGGCTACTGTCCTGGAGGGTGGCTACACCCACTTTGTGCCTCCACCCTGAGGGGAGGAGGCACATCCCTAGTCCTATTAGGGGAATCCTCCAATCTCAAGATGGAGGATTTCTAAAGGCAGGGGTCACCTCAGCTCAGGACAGCTTAGGGGCTGTCCTGACTGGTGGGTGGTGCCTCCTTGTTTTCCTCATTATCTCCTCCAGCCTTTCCGCCAAAAGTGGGGGCAGTGGCTGGTGGGGCGGGCATCTCCACTAGCTGGGATGCCCTGGGGGGCCTGTTACAGAAGTCCTGAGCCTTTGAGGTTCACCATCCAGGTGTTACAGTTCCTGCAGGGGGAGGTGAGAAGCACCTCCACCCAGTACAGGCTTTGTTCCTGACACGGAGTGACAAAGGCAGTAACCCCATATGGCCAGAAACTCGTCTGGTTGTGGCAGACTGGCAGAAACTGGCCAGCCTAGCACCAGGAGTCAGACTGGTATTCAGGGGGCATCTCTTAGATGCCCTCTGGTTGAATTTTACAATAAATCCCACACTGGCATCAGTGTGCATGTATTGTGCTGAGAAGTGTGATACCAAACTTCCCAGATTTCAGTGTAGTCATTATGGAACTGTGGAGTTAGTGTTTGACAAACTCCTAGACCATATACTCTTTATGGCTACCCTGCACTTACAATGTCTAAGGTTTTGCTTAGACACTGTAGGGTACAGTGCTCATGCACTTATGCCCTCACCGGTGGTATAGTGCACCCTGCCTTAGGGCTGTAAGGCCTGCTAGAGGGGTGACATACCTATGCCACAGGTAGTGAGAGGTGGGCATGGCACTCTGAGGGGAGTGCCATGTCGACTTAGTCATTTTCTCCCCATCAGCACACACAAGCTGTGAGGCAGTGTGCATGTGCTGTGCGAGGGGTTCCCAGAGTGGCATAAGACATGCTGTAGCCCTTAGAGACCTTCCCTGGCAACAAGGCCCTTGGTTCCAGGGGTACCATTTACAAGGGACTTATCTGGGTGCCTGGGCTGTGCCAATTGTGGAAGCAAAGGGAAAGTTTAGGGAAAGAACACTGGTGCTGGGGCCTGGTTAGCAGGGTCCCAGCATACTTTCAATCATAACTGGCATCAACAAAATGCAAAAAGTCAGGGGGTAAACATGCCAAAGAAGGCATTTCCTTACACATACCATGGCACCATCGTCAATACCACTCACTCAACCAACACCATGCACAACAACTGAACACACATCACAACCAATTACCCACACACATACCATCCACACCGATTTCCAAAACCATCACCACACAAACACCATTGCACACACAAATACAGACAGGGGGAAAATTGAAAAATTGAAGTGATGCATCTACACAAGCACAGTACATGTTCACAGATGAGGGCAATGATTCACATACCTGTGCGCACGAGGCAGCCATAGTGAAACATAGGACAACTTGATCAAAGCGCACCAACTGTGCAGGTTGGCCAGATATATTAAATGTAAAATATGAAAGGGGAATCCGGCACTATTTACAAATGGGCCCATTGGGCAGGTATGTATGAGGTCCATGACCATGCAACCAAACAGTCACAACAAGGCCCCAACTTGACTCCAGACATGACCATGGTCTCCACAGGGCAGTGGCATCAATGGGGCAGGCACCTCAGGGTGCAGGGGGAGAGGTTGGTGGTGGGGACTCAGGTTATGAAGGGGGAACTTGGGCTTCGGCTTTGGAGAGGTTGGCTTTGGCTTCGGCTGCAGGGCTTGGACTTAGATCGTGATGGAGAACGGTGGGTGGTAGCAGGACACGGCCTCTTGACAGGTGTTTTCTTGGAGGGGGAAGGAACATGGGAACTTGAAGGAAGGTCCAGGGAGGAACCTGAAGCGGAGGTACTGGGTTTGGGGAGGCCACGGGAAGGTGCAGGTTCAAGACGGGGAGGGCCAAGAGGTTCAAACAGGTCAATGCGGGAAAAGAAACATTTTTTAGGAGCACAGGGAGGGGCTGTGGAAACCGGCGTGGGAATAGAGGTAGAGGGAGAGGTCGTAGGACATGTAGGTGTGCTGGAGGTGGATGCAAGTGGGTGCTCAGTCTGCTTGTGTGTGGTAGATGAATGTGGGGTGCCTGAGTGGGTGCGTTTATGTGTGTTGGGAGGAGGTGGGTGAAAAAGGGTAAGAGGACAAAAGGTTGTGTGAATGTAAGTTGTGGTTGTGTCTGCATGTCTGGTGTGTGTGCTGCAGGAATCTGTTATGGTTGTTGTGGTGAGTGCAGGTGTGGTGTCTGGGGTGCATGTCTGAGTGACTACAGTTGACTGTGTCAATGGGGGAAGGATCTGGGAGTGAGGATGCAGTGCTTGCGGGTGTGTGTGGTGAGGTCACTGTAAGGGAGGACGGGTGAGGGAGACACTGGAGGACATGGATGTTGTTGTGTTTGCATCTGTATGTTGAGTGTGTGCATGGCTGTGGTGTGACTTGTGGTGCCAGTGTGTGTCCTTGTGTGGTGTGTGTGTTGTTCTGTGTGAATGCTGTTTGTCTTGTGTGCTTGGGATGGGTGAAGGGAGAGGGGCACAGGTGCTGGATGGGGCACAGGTGGTTGGAGGGGGGATGGAGGTGCCAGGGACACTGGCTGCTGTCAAAGAGGAGGCCAGAGCCTGTAACGATCTCTGGAGGCCAGACAAGGTACCGTGAATGCCTTCCAAGTAGGCACTGCTCTACTGCATTTGGGATGCCAGCCCCTGGATGACATTCACAATGGTTGTCTGCCCCACAGAGATTGTTCTCAGGAGGTCAATAGCCTCCTCATTGAGGGCAGCAGGGCTGACTGGGGCAGGGGCTGAGGTGCCTGCGGCAAAGGAGACGTCCGCCCTACTGGGTGAGCGGGCACGGGCAACTCGGTGGGAAACTACTGGGAGGGCGGTGCTGGAAGGAGGGGTGGCGGACGAAGATATTGGTGGGGTGGTCTCAGAGGGGTCCACCACCACCAGAGAGCTGCAATTGGAGGAGGAATCAGAGTCTGATGTTCCAGTAGTAGTAGGTTCCCCCGTGGTGTTCCCCTCACCCTCCAACTAATGGTTCCCTCTGCATCAGTGGACTGTGCCTCCTGGGTCCCGTGGGCTGTAGCATCCACACTTGCCCGTGCCTCTGCTCCTTCACCTGATGATGCTGATGCACACAAGGACACAAGAAAACAGAGGGGGGGAGACAAAGAAAGGGATGCAGGCTGTGAGCAACTCAACTATGATGCAGGTAGGCACACATGCAGTACACTTCAGCCTCACCTTACCATAGCCTTTGTATTACAGGAATGTACCACTGATAGGGATTACACCTGCCTCTTTGTAGTACACTACACTGACAGTGGTACCCTACAGGTTCAATGCACATGTCCTGCAACTTTAACTGAGGTATCCATTGAATGCTCAGATATATTGAGTACCACTACGTCACTCAGCAAGACAACAGGAACACTACCTGACTGACTGTATTACCCAAGTTCCACCTTACCTGGGTACACATGCCCTCTACACAACAAGGTAATGTAACCCAGTCAAGAAGATGAACACATGCAAACCATGGAACCTATAAGTCACTGTAACAGCAACCTTTCCCCACATTGCCTACCATCCCCCCAGTACAGTTGGCATGCAGGACAGTGTGAGAACTCATCCCCTTGTGGCTGCTGTGATGCCTTCTAGTGCCCATCCAAGGCTGGGTAGGCCGCCGCCAATATGCGGGCCATTAGGGGGGTCAGGGTCCGACGTGCACCCCTCCCTTGTTGGGAGGCTGTCCCCAGCTAGGCCTCCGCAGTGTTCCACGCCCAGCATCTCAAGTCCTCCCACTGTTTCCTGCAGTGGGTGCTCCACCAGCTATAGAATCCCAGGGTCCGCACGTCCTTGGTGATGGCTCGTCATAATCCCTTCCTCTGATGGGCGCTGACCTGCATGAGGGACATATAGGAATACACATTAATGTAGACTGACCACATGCATGCTGACATAGGGTGCAATCGCACTGACAGTAGACAACCATACATTCCATCATCTTCCTACAGGTACACATTGATGGCCTACTCCACTACTCCTACAATCTTGGTAATCCTAAATTCACACACACATGCACCCAACAATCGTACTCACTGCTAGGACACTGTTAATCCACTTACCTGCTCCTCTGGTTACCCTCACAACTTGGCATACAGGGGTAGGACCCCATCCACAAGCCTCGTCAGCTCCTCCTGGGTGAAGGCTGGAGCCCTCTCCCCTGTATCATGTGCCATCTTCGCGACCAGATGCAGGACACAGCAGCACACGCAGTGGAGTTGTGGTCGTGGTGAGCGCAGGAGTCAAGTGACTAAGGGAAATCAAAATGGCGGTGAAGACCACGGTGGTAAGCTCTGTCACCCCTGGCAGCAATCATGATTGGCCCAGTCCCCCATAGACACCAATGTTAACTAATGGGGAATTGCTCAGCGGTACAGACTGCCTAACGCAATGACGACTTACGCCAGCATAGTCATGTCACTTCCATGTGTCCTCAGCATGTAGGACAGGCGACCACAATTTGAAGTGTAAAATGTAATAGAGTGCAGTTTATACGCGCCCTCCATGCTGTCATATCTTCCTGTACATGCTAGGCACACCAGTCATACACAGCAATACATGCCATATGTGTTGTGTGGCATCAGTTAGCTGTATTTGTAGGTTGCATAGCACTGTGTTCACATCTCCATTGTCACAGTGTTAGCTGCATACAACCCTTCCATTATGTGAAAGCTACGTTTGTGCAGTTGTGTGTGCGTTGACCTCATCTGTAATGTGCTGGTGTGGTGACCTAGGTACCAACCTCTGCAGAGACTGAAGAATGCACCATTGTATCGGCCCCTGGTTGACCTGGCAACCATGGAGGAACGACACATCATACTGACCTACCGTCTGAAGTGGATGACCATACGTGAACTGTGTGCCCAATTGGAGCCAGATCTACTGCCAGCTCTACGTAATCTCTGTGCTATGCCTCCTACTGTGCAGGTACTATCTGTGCTACATTTTTTGGCCACTGGGTCATTTCAGGGGACAGTCGCCTTGGTAGCTGGTGTGTCACAGCCATTGTTCAGTAACATCTTAATGGATGTCCTGACTGCCTTGCTGAAACACCTCCACAGATCCATCAAATTTCCCCAAACTGCTGACTTGCCCATTGTGAAATCTGATTTCTATGCCATTGCACGGATTCCACATGTGATTGGGGCCATAGATGGCACCCACATTCCCTTGATTCCTCCCAGGGTAAATGAACAAGTGTACAGGAAAAGAAAAAGTTATCACTCCATTAATGTGCAGACCAGTACATCTCCCAAGTGATTACTAAATGCCCTGGATCTGTGCATGACTCTTAAATTTTGAGGAACAGCAGTGTCCCACACCTGATGGCACAACTACAAAGAGAGAGAGCCTGGCTTGTGGGTGAGCAAGATGTGAGAGTGCAGTAACTAACAACCTGCCTGTCTTACTCTTTACCCTCTACACAGTGCTGACATGTGCTATGTATTCCCACTCTTCCTAGGTGAGTCTGGCTATATAAACCTGTCTTGGCTGTTGACACCAGTGTGGTATCCCAGGTCAGGAGGTGACATTCGCTACAATGAGGCACATGGCAGGACAAGAAGAGTTATCGAAAGGATCTTCGGACTACTGAAGGCAAGATTCCGGTGCCTGCATTTGTCAGGCGGATCCCTGTGCTACTCCCGAAACAAGGTTTGCCAGATCATTGTGGCCTGCTGTATGCTGCACAACATGGCACTAAGGAGAGGAAGAGGAGGAATGACCTGATCCACCGGTGGCAGCTCAGGGGGCAGAGGGCAGCGATGTAGAATGGGAGGATGATGTGGACTCCAGCTATACTTCCAAGGAGTTGAAGGTATATTTTGCCTAATATTTCCCACAACATTTTCTACGTAGAGTTGTGTACAGTTGTAAGAATGCACAACCAGTGCTGGAGACACAGCAGTGTGTATGTGGTGCAATGTGTGTACTGTCAGATACCCCTTACTGCTTCATGTGTTTGATGACTCCCAAAGGTAGTTCACACACAGAAGTTTTGTTTTCCTGGATGTGTTTCCTGCCTTCACATGTAGGGCCTGTTTATACATGCTGCATGGACAGAGAGTGTGGGCCAGTTTTGCTGACAGTACTTGTGACACCACAGCTCCTCAGTACTTGCATACCAACCTAGTATCCCTCACAATGTAGGTGGGGATCACCTCAGCGGAAGTAGATGTCCCTACAGTTGTACTAATCTGCAAAGCTGCGTATATGAGTGCATAACTGGTGTGTAGTGCAACTGGCAAATGGTAATGCTGGTCAGTCAAGAAGTGACAGTACTCTGGCAATGATGTCCAACTTTGGACACAAAGCAGGTACATGTGTCATTGAACAAACTGTACCTAAATGTATGCTACATATCTGTTCCTCACAGGTCTTACTATGGTGGGATACCCTTTGCCATGCCGTATACAACGAGGATTAGGACATTCCTGGTGCAAGTGTCAGGAAGCCATTTCTCATAGTTGGAATGTTACATGCATTGCAGACATTCACCCTAGCCAATTTCTGGTATTGTTTTAACATTTGACATTAAGAAAGTAATACATCACATGCATGCATTATGAATAAAGCACAGATACATTGGGTGTGAATGTACAGTTTTCATTAAGTGCAGCAAAATAAGGGATGGGGAAATACAAGGGAGTGGGCAGATGGTGGACAAAATAGTCAGTTTGGTTTTCACAGCTGTTGGTAGCACAGGTCCAGAGTCCATGAGGCCAGTGGGAAATGGAGCACAGACAGTAGATGGTCAACAAGGTGTGTCAGTCGCACACAAGGGAGACAGTTCAAGAAGGGATCACTTCCTGGCGGTCGGTTTGGTCAAGGCTACAGTGTTTGTGGTATGTCTGATTGGACGGCCACATTTGCGAGGGGGTTCTTGGCCAGCAGAAGAAGGGGTGCTGGTGTCCTGTGAGTCTGGCAGGGCCACCAGTCCACTACCGGCAGCAGATGTGGAGAGCTGGGGTGTCTTGTGGACCGGGCCTGCATGCAGGTGGAGATCTCACGCAAGACTTCAGTCATGTCCTGCAGCACCCCTTTGATGGAGGCCATGGTGGCATTGTGGGCCTGCCATTGCTCCATGGCCTCCTGATGGTGTTCACTCTGCAGTCTCTGAATGTTCTGAAAAGTGGGCAGGATATGGCCCATCCTGCCCTGGGTGTGACTGTATACTGCCAGGATTTGGGAAATGGCCTACTTGCCAGTTGCTACCCTGGTTTGGCTCCCCCTTTGTCCCACAGATGGCCTCCCACTGGTCTGGGCCCCCTGTGCCTGTGACCCCGTTACAGTCACCCCACTCCCACTTGCACCAGGACATTCTTCATCTTGCCTGGTGACGGGTGGTGACTCCAGTCCCTGTACAGGTGGGCACACAGTGGCTGAGCCAGGGACACTGGTTTAAGGGCATTGGGCCACACCTGTTGGTGGTGGCTGTGTATTGGGTCTCTGTCTGGTGGGCTGGGTGGGGCTTCTGGAGGGTGACTGACCAAAGGTTCCCGGGGGCCTTCTTCTTCTGTGGGACTGGCACTTCCTGGCACCTCCTGGCAGCTGCCATGAGCAGTGTCACCTGTGGAGTAAAACAAATCATATTGATTGTGTTTCCTGCAGAGTGTCTGACTGCGTTAGCTGGGTGGCAGTAGTGTCAACAGCTTGAGGGGATATAGCATTGACAGTCAGTTAGGTGTCGATGGTGGACATTGCACCTGTGCACTGCTTGCACACATGAGCAGTGGCATGTGTTTCCTTCTTTTTCTGTCCTCTGCCCTGTCATTTGCATTTCCCTGTCAGCTTCTACCACTAGTTTCTTGTGCTTACATCCCCATACATCTGCATGCATGGCTCCCATTGGGGTGGGTGGAGTACTTTGAATTAGTGGATGGGTGATGCATTGTGGAATTGTTGTGCTTCAAGCATTACATGCAGGGACCGGTGGTTGTGTGCACATTGGTTGGGCAGGTGTTAGTGAGGTGGGTGGGCATGCAGGGGATCGTTGTGGGTGGTTGATGGGGTGGGATGGATATGGGATAGGGTGTCTTGGGTTTGGTATAGGGGAGGGAGTGACATGCCTTTCAGGTGCAGGTGGTGGGACGGGTGTGTCATTGACTTACCAGAGTCCAGTCCTCCAGTGAGTCCAATGAAGCACTCAGGATGCAGGGTAGCCATGACCTTCTCCTCCCACTCATTCAACTCGGGGGGAGGTGGTGGGGGACCACCGCCAGTCCTCTGGATGGCAATCTGGTGTTGTGATGTCATTGCCCAGACCTTCCCGCGCAGGTCGTTCCACCTCTTCCTGATGTCGTTCCTTGTGCGTGGATGGTTTCATCCTGTTGATGATCCTCTGCCATAGTTCCATCTTCCTGGCTGTAGCTGTCTGCTGGAGGTGTACACCAAACAGCTGTGGCTCGTCCACCATGGTCTGCAACTCCCTGTCCGTGAAACGGGGGCTCTTAGGGGTGCCATATGGGTTGTGTGGGGAGATGTGTCTTGTGATGTGGTGGTTTTGTTTGGGGTAGTGGAGTGTGTGAGCGAGTTGGTGGCAGGTGTGGTGATATTTGAAGGTACAGTTGTGGGATGCGTGGTTGTGTGTTTGTGAGTTATATGTGGCGAGGGGTGTGCAAAAACGTGACTTGAGTTTGTGGTGTCCCTTTCCAGTTAACCGGTAGTTGTGTGGCAGCAGGTAGGAATGGCTAGGGATTGTGGGGATTGTGGGTGTGTGTTTTATAGTGGGGAGTGTGGGTGTGTGAAGTGTATGTATTTGTCTCAGGTGTGGGTTTTCAATTTGACCAATGTGGGGTGTTGTTGTTGGTGAGTGCATTTCGAGGCCACGGCAGTCCGTACCGCCGTTGCTCGACCGCTGTGCTGACTTCAGATTCGTATTTCTGACAGGGCGGTTTAGTTTTTGCCATGGCAGTGGCGGATTCTGTGCAGCCTATTTCCCGCCGTTGTTCGTCCTGGCAGGGTCGGATACCTTTCTAATTTCTGGAGGATTTTGCCTTTGGGGTGGTACTACGACAGTAAGTTTCCAGCGTCCACGCCGGTCTTTTGACGGCAGACTGCACTGCGGTTGGCTGTAATTACCACCAACTCCTAATGAGGGCCTTAATGGGGCACTGGGAGGGCCACCGCCAGTCTTCTTGGCCTGCAGCTGATGCCTGGAGACCAGAGACCGACCTTGCCACTGAGGTTTTTCCACGTCTTTCTAATGTCCTCCTTTGTGCACCGAGTGGTGCCTACAGCATTGACTCTGTCGACTATCCTGTCCCACATTTCCATTCAGTGCTCCAAACAACTGTGGTTCTACTCTTATGATTTCATCCACCATGACTCTTAACTCATCTTTAGAAAAACAAGGATTTTTAGAACATGACATGGTGGGAAAAAATGGGTGACAGTGACTTACCAAATAGGGGAAATGCAAGAGGGTGTGAATGGACAAAAGTGTGTGCAGGGTGTTCCATGGGATGGTGAAAAAGAAGGGTGCCTAATCTATACAGTGTTTTGGAACTAAGGAGCTCTGGCTTCTGTGTTTTGCATTGAAAATGCATAGGATTGCTGTCTGTGAAGGGGTGTGTTTTATAGTGTCCTTTGCAGGTGAGGTTACTGTGACAATGTGTGTAAGCTGTGTTGTTTTCAGGTTCATCCAATGTGCAGTTGTCTATTACTTTGCAGACCGCAAACTGCTGTGGTTTGGACCGCCATTGGCTGACCACCATGAAAGGTCCACCATGCAACTATGTGCTTGTAATATGCTCGGTATTTGGCCACGCCACTGTAGGCGTTAAGATTGGACCGCCTATTTCCAGCCCGCTGTGTCACTGGTTGTCTGGCATTTTTGCTTGGCGGTCAGCTTGCCTGTCTGTGTAACTCATAATAGGGTGGTCTGAAAGACCGCCAGCATGGGGGTCTTTTCAGGACTGTGGTCTGACCACCAAACTCATAATCAGGTCCTATGTCCGAAGGTAACATTTTGGCCGAGGCTCCATCGCAGTTGGCCTCAAATTGTGATGTTGCTCCAGTCCAACGCGACTTGGTGTCCTCAGTTGGCGCTATTGGCTTTTAAGCACTAGAAAGCAATTTTTTTTCTTTAGGGCCTGATTATGACCTCGGCGTAGGGGATTACTCCGTCACAAAAGTGACAGATATCCTACCCGCGGTATTACAAGTTCCATTATATTTTATGGAACTTGTAATATGGTGGACGGGATATCTGTCTCATTTGTGACGGAGTACTCCCCTCCGCCAAGGTTGTAATCAGGCCCATAATCTTTAAAAATTCATACCTCCGGTTCCTTATATTGGATTGTTGTCATTTTGGTGTCATTGTACAGAAAACAATTGTTCCTATATTTGTAAATTGTGAGGGGATTTTTTATTGTGTGCTGTGTCATACTTATTTACTTAATTGGTGGACTTAAATGCTTTACATACTTGCCTCCTAAGTTAAGCCTGCCTGCTCACAGCTAGCTATGAAGGACTGAGCCAGAGGTTAGTGTATTGAGACCTTGACTGGGCTTTATGTTGGCGTGGTGGCCTTAATGCTAGTGGTAGGTGCATACTTATCCCTACTAATAATCCAGCCTCCAACACCATAACCTCATCACACTGGAGAATAGTGATATTTGGATGATGGATGGCACCTTTAAGTCCCCAAATATACACTATTCACGCCAACATCAATAACACCACTGTTCCTTTCGTTTACAGTTTACTGCCTGATAAACAAATCTCAACCTATACTGAATTTATGACAGTGGTAAAATCTAAAACACTAGATAGAAGTCCTAGAAAAGTGATAATTGATTTTGAATTAACAATGATTAATACTATTACTAAATTATATCCTCATATCCAAATTCAAGGATGTTTCTTTCACTCTTCACAAGCTTGTAGGCGAAACATTCAGAAAGCATCCTTAGTTGAGCATTATGTAGCTGACAGTAATCTGCAATATGAATTTAAAAAACTGTTCTATGCTTTGTACGTCCTGACTGTGCTGATGACATCTACACTTCAATTACCGAATAAGAATATTTTGTACAAAATGAAGACAAATTGGCACCTTCACTTCATTATTTTGAGGACACATGGATTGGCCATCTTAGCAGGTCGGGTCACAGGAGGAAGCCAAGGTTCCTTATAGAGTGGTGGAACTGTTACACAGCCTGCTTAGAGGGACATGCAAAGAATAACAATGCCATTTTTTTTCAGGAATCTTTTTATTGGTATTTCAATTATTTCATAGCAGTTAGACATTATGGTTGTAGCCACACAGTAAATAGTTGTAACAATAACGCAATACATAGGTACGCGAACAGTGCTTGCATTGTAGTGTAGCCATTTTTAATATAGCTTCATGCACGTTAGTTTAACACACTAGGCTGCTGTGCACTTTGCCCTAGATATCTTTTATTCAGCTTTGCACTGTTATTTTACAATAACCAGTTTTACGGTCTTGTTTTAATTTCTTTTATCACACTGTTTAGCTTAGTTCAGCGCTGTGTTCTCAAATAATGCATTCTTGATCGCTCTGTGCTTCAGTCAAGGCTACAGTCTGGTACTTTGCCGGTAAATGTGGTAAAAGTTTAGTCTCCAGTCTTCGTAGAAAATACACATCCTTACGTAGGGACATTTTCTTAGAACATCTGCATGTTAGTCATAAAACACTGCCTAGTCCTAGTATACGTCAAGAGGGAGATTCCAACCAAGAACCTACAACTAGATGCTGAATGCCCCGTTGCAGATGCTGATGCAGATTACAGGCCTTTGCTCAGGTATGAGGGTTGATGTCCTCCAGGGGGAACCTGAAAGGCAGGCTTAGAGCGTTACATGCTGTGCTTGAACTATAACATAGAGAGAAAATATTCTAGCAGCACTATGATAGCTTTATTCTTGTGCTTTACTCTCAGCATTACTATTTTAATCTTACTGTGTTGCGTAGTTCTGGTTATTGCAGCTCACGCTTTGCTATCCAAAATGCAGTCGTTTTATTAAACCAATCTTTAAAACTTAAACTGCCTTTGTCATTTATATATGAGACAATACTGTGTATGAGAGAACCGGTTGTGACCTGAGTGACCACGACTTCCCTGGGAAGCATTAAAATGTCATGCGCTCGGCTGCCCAATTGTCTCTTCCATTTGGGAGAGATGAGGTACTGCTAGTTAACGGGAGCAAAACCCGGATTTAGAGGAACAAGTGTCGTCCACTGTGGGTCCGACTCAATCCTCCACACCGTGAACGATCTTGCCGCTCAAAATCCAGTAGTCTCATTAGGATGATGAGAGCCTACGCGACAGCATCAGCCCGTGCATTTACCATGGCATTAGATAGGCAATTGAGTGGATTATCTGAGTTGGTGTGCGTCGTTGTACAGGTAGCAAGCTTTACCCGGGTTCTGGTAGAAACATTCTGCGTAATGCGGAAATCGGGTCACTGGGTTTAAGCACAGAATACTAGTCAAACAACATTACTGTCACTTTTTCCCGTTAAACGTATATTCGGGTGAACAGTTATTTATAAATTAAGATCCTGGAGTAATAACAAATAGGAACAATAACCTTCATAAACAGTGGAGTACATTATCCGCTGATTTTTGATAGTGGTAGTGTTGTGCCCCAATATGTGTGGAAATTTTCTCGATATTACATGCGTGTGTTAGTATAGCGCTGAGCCGCAGGTGGGTCACTGTTATGTAGCCTCAATTTAGCTGTTTAGGGTCAAAGTGGAATGTTTGGTGAGCGCATCGGTGAGCTTCCCATATTGCTCCCTGTGCCTGATGTGCATTGGGCTGACCTGCGATGCTAGACTATCTCCGCCGTTGTGGAGTCTTCTTCTGGAACTTGCAAGTGTGTCATCATGGCATCCCAGCTGTCTGATAGTGGATATTTACGCAGGCCAAGAATATCCTCTCTCCTCAACGCCACCCCCTCAGTGCCCGCCCAGGCCGCAAATGATCACTTCCAGGCCAACACATTTGGAGCCTCCGCCGACTTCCAGCCGCGTGTTATAAGTAGTTTTGCTGTTATAAATCCCAAATCTAGGAATCTTGTGGTGGCTCTGTGGCGAGAGCCCCTAGGGAACAGACCCGAAACACAACTCTGCCATGTAGAAGGTATAGCGCGTCCTGTGCATACTGTTAAACAATTGACCATGGCTACCCAGTAACTATGCAGAGAGGGGCAGAACCACAGCATGTGCAAGAGATCTGCATTTACACATTTACATTGGGGACAGGCTGCGTCAGAGCGAAGGAAGTATTTATTAATACGAGCTGGCGTGAGATATGCCCTGTGTATTATGTAAAATTGTATAAGTCTAAATCTAGAGTTGCGGGGTATGTTAGTGTGACTAGCAATGACAGACGCCCATTGCTTGTCCGTGAAGGGTGTGGCTGAGTCGCATTCCCAAGCCGTGCGCAGCGCATCGTTCTCGTGCTCCGAGTGAGTTCTGAGAGCTTCCGTGAACCATTTGATCAGATGCCTGCTCTGTCCCATTACCTGTATGTATTGTATGAGCAGATGGGTTGGAGGGGCAGTCGTTAAATCTCCCCACTCCCTTGATAAGGAGCGTAGTAGTGTATTATATAGAAGAAACTGTCCAGCGGGGAGGCCCGTGTCAGCGACTAGAGCAGTGAACGGAATCAGCTTGCCTTCGCTGTACATGTCACCCAATGTTTGCAGCTCTGCTTTGTGCCAAGTCCTTAGCTCCGCCCCAGTCACTGCTCCAGAGGCACGGGGCGTGCCCAAGAGCGCCAAGACCGGGTCAAATGGAATGATCCCGCTTGTGAGTCGCAGGGACCTATGATAGCAGCTATGGGCCACTTTAAGAAGAAGCTCCTCTGGCGGCACAGAGCGCGTGATCGGGTGGAATAGATTCGTAACTTTTAGTAGAGACCAGGGTCCTGCGGTAGTCGCCGTATCCGAGAGATGGAGCCCCGCCAGCCATCTGGACACCCACTGGAGCTGAGACGCTAAGTAATAGTGCTCCAAGCTAGGAGCCGAGAGTCCACCTTGTGCCAATGGCAGATACAGTTTATTAAGCGCCGCTCTACAGCGTCCTTTGTTCCAAATAAATTCTCTTAATTTAGGTTCCAGTTCCCTAAAGAAACTGACCGGTATATAATGTGGAAGATTGGAGAAGTGGTATAATAGACGTGGCAGCACAATCATTTTCAAAAAGGCAAATCTGCCTGCCACTGATAGTGGCAGTGTTTGCCAGAAGACCATCTGGGATCTGATGGATGACACCGCCCTTCTATGGTTTCCATCAAACAGGTCCTCTTTTCAGTGATACATTTGGATGCCCAGATATCTAAACGTGTGCGGTTGTCAGGGAACTACAACTCCAGAAAGGCTCAGCCGCGGGTCTGAGAGTTTAGGATCAAAGGGAAAGAGGCAGGATTTTGCCCAATTAACCCGTAACCCGGAAAGGGCAGCAAATTGTTGCAAAATTGTCCCAACTTCCGGAGGGATCTGCGTGACATCCCTAAAGTACAGTAAGAGGTCATCAGCATACAGTGACACTGTATGCATACCGTCTCCCAGTGGAATGCCCCAATGGGGGCCCCGACTGTGCAGCATCTCAGCCAGGTGTTCCATGGCAAGAGAGAACAGCAGCGGAGAAAGAGGGCAGCCCTTTTTGGTGCCCCTGAGCACCTCTACTGGCTCTGAGATACCTCCGCTCGTCTTGACCCGGACCCAGGGGCTCGTGTACAGTAATTTAATCATACAGAGGAAAAGAGGTCCAAGGCCAAGTTGCCGCAGAACTCCAAAGAGGTATTAGCATTCCAACAAATCAAAGGCCTTCTCCAGGTCCAGAACCAGACAGCCCGCCATCGGCCATTCCTGTGTCGAGTAATGCATAACATGAAACAGCCGCCTGATATTATGTGATGTATCCCGTGCAGGCACAAAGCCGTTCTGGTCTGCGTGCACGAGGTCCGGCACCATTGGCGCTAGCCGCGCCGCTAGCGTCTTGGCTAGTATTTTATAGTCTGTATTAAGCATTGCCAATGGACGATAGGAGCCAAGCTCCAGAGGGTCCTTCCCTGGCTTGGGGAGCGACACCAGCAGTCCTCATTCTGCGATATCTACAATGAGCCTTACTGCACTGACTCTTCATACACGTGGAGAAGGTGGGGTGCAAGGACAGTGGCAAAGGTCTTATAGAAGTCGGCTGGGAGTCCGTCCAGACCAGGAGTTCTGCCCGCAGAGAGATCATGAATGCTAGCCTGAATTTCAGAGAGCTCAAGAGGCTCCTCTAGTGCGGCACGTTGCGACGCTGTCAATCGGGGTAGTGTGATTGCCGAGAGGAATTCTGCACAGGCCTGTCTGCACAGTGGCGTAACCGAGCGATAGAGGGTTCTATAGTGGTGTGTGAACTCTGCATGTATCTCTGAGGGTGTATGGAGCACTGTGCCAGACATTGAGCGTATCTCTACAATCGGGCCACACTCCCGCTCACCCCTGGTCAGCCATGCCAGAAGTCTGCCCGATTTATCTGCAGAAGCATGGGTGCGAGCCGAGTGGGCAGCATAGTTTAAGCAGCGCAGCCGGTCTAATAAAGAGAGATGTTCAGTCCTCGCCGCCGACAGGAGTGCCATCTCCCTGGGACCCCGGGCAGCCTCTCGTTCAGGACGTAGTAGGGTCCGTTCCACCCGAGTGAGTTCATTTTCGACAGAGCGCCGCTGGCTCCACTGCGTTCCCATACAATGGCCTCTAATGAAGACCTTAAAGGCATCCCACTCTACCAAGCCGGAGGAGGCCGTGCCTCTGTTGTGTTCAAAGTATTCAGGAATTTCTTCATTGTTAGAAATGGGGTCTTTGGTTGGCAGTCAGGTTACCCCCTGTCCAAGCAAGGACACTCACTCTAGTCAGGGTAAGTCACACACAATCCAAATTATCCTGTGCCCACCCTCTGGTAGCTTAGCACTGAGCAGTCAGGCTTAACTTAGAAGGCAATGTGTAAAGTATTTGTGCAATAAATCATACAATAACACAATATAGCACCACAAAAATACACCACACAGTGTTTAGAAAAATATATAATATTTATCTTGGTATTTGTAGGTCAAAACGATAAAAGATGCAATAAGAAATTGTAAAGATATCACTGAAAAGTGATATGAAGTGTCTTAAGTCTTTAAAAAGCAAACAAAGGGGGTGATTCTAACCCTGGCGGTCGGTGATAAAGCGGCGGCCAAACCGCCAACAGGCCGGCGGTCCAAAAAATGGAATTCTGACCCTGGCGGGAACCGCCAACACAGCCCGCCACTTTAACACTCCGACCGCCACGGCGGGACTGACAAACAGCGCGGCGGTCACCGCCAACAGCCAGGCGGCAGACAATGTACCGCCCACACTATCATGACCCACCAATCCGCCACCTTTTCCGGGGCGGGAGCCCCGCCGATAAAAACACGGCGGAAACAGACTACGAATGTGAAAACGCTCACCTCTACGCACTCCACGAGTACGGAGGACAGCATGGAACCTGAATTGAACATCATACCTGCTCTCGTCTACCTGCTCATCTACCACGAGTACGAACTCCGGCGCAGACGTCAACGGAGGAGTACAGCACCTACGACACACGGGAGGGGGGAGGAAGAAAGGTTACGGGCACACACATATGCAACCCCCCCCCCAATATGTACACACCAATGCAGAGCAACAAGTCACAGTGACACCAACCAAACCCCCGTAAAAAATGCAATGACATTTCAAAATTGTCAATAA